>NW_003307623.1:344279-372771 GCF_000143455.1 Volvox carteri f. nagariensis
GGGGAGTGACACACGAAGGGGGGAGCAACCCTGGGTCCGTGAAGGAGGGGCTGCTAGTGGGCTCCCGGATACCTCAACCCAGATCAGCTCAGCGGCACGGGCGACAGCGCCGGAGCTACCCCTAGGATCACACACCCGGCGATAGCACCCGCCAGTGACCCCCTCCGCTGGTCCGGTGACCCGGCTGGTGGCTACCGCCCCTGCTACTGCGAGGCGCGTTACTCCTCGGAAGGGTAATATACAAAACTCGAGTGGTAACACAACCGCACACACATAGGGCCCTTTACACCGCCACCACAGTCCCTTCACTGAGGTACCCCTAACCTGACACCAACTCATCGACGCCTCTCTCATCATCCAACATCCGAGGGGAGCACCTCGGTGCCCCGCCCCTCCCGCCACCAGACCCAGGTCAGGTTTCAATTATGGCAGTACGGCACGTGAACCAGGACGTCTCCCTCCCCCTCCCCCTCCCGCCACCCACCCACCTTTCCGTGTCAAACATGAGCAGCCCCCAGTTCTCCATGGCGTACGACTTCCCTGGTACGGCAACCAGATCCAGCTTTGATAGAGGTAGCGCCATGCCCGTGTAGTTCAGGTAGAAGCTGAGGGGGGCATCCAGTAGTGCGGAGGTTGGAGAGGAGAGAGGCGAGAGGAGGCGAGAGGAGAGAGGAGAGAGGAGAGAGGGGAGAGGAGAGGCGAATGGAGTTGGAAAAAACGATTGCCGCCATATCCACGGCCGCAAACTGCTGATGGGGGTACAAAGCAACGACGAAACTGCGCAAAACGTAACGACCGTTTTATGACATTTGGGGGAGTGTGTATGTATGTTTCTGTGGGGGGGGAAGAGATAAGGAAAGCGATTAGGACAACGGGTGCCTGGCGTGGGGGAACTAATTATCTGGCCCTCGAAAAGAAATTCCTAAGGGTGGGGCCCTCGTGCGCGCGTGTGTGTATGTGTGTGTGCCGGGATAGAGGGGCACTACTTTAAATGATTGTACGATATCGATACAGAGCTTGCAATGTGTGAGGCATGTGTGTGTGGGGGTCGCGTGGTGTGACCGGGGTTGTACCCGGATTCGCTCATTCACCGCTCCGGGACCAGCTAGCCTGGTCATACACATACACACACGCATGCGTATGGCGGCCTCACCGCCGGGAAACTACCACAAACCAACACATCCTATACGGCTCAGGACACCTCCTAGGGCCCCACCCCACCCCCACCCGCTGTATTGGCTGACATCAACCGCCCACCCCAAAACACCCCCCACTCCCAAACACCCCCCACCCCCACCCCCTACCCCATGTACCTGTAGGCGGCCTCCGCAATACCCAGTGACCCCGCCAACCTCCTCGTCGCGTTCATGGAGGCGGGGCCCCACACCCGGATCTGCATACTGCTGCTGCTGCTACTGCCGCCGCTGTACATCCGGGGGTTGGGGGGTTGGGGGGAGAGGTGCTCAGGGGGTGGTGAGGATGTGGCCCTAGGGGTTGCGGGAGGTGGTCAACAAGGTGAGGGGGGTTGTGTGGTGGAGTGCCGAGTACACGAGGGGCGGAACAATGTGCTGGTAGTGGTAGTAACAGTTGAAGTGGTGGTCGGGAGGGGAACCAACCGCCCTCAGCCGCCGCATCACGACCAACACACGAACAGGGGGGCAAGTCTGGGTCACCTGATTCCCCCCTCTTACATTGGGAAGGTGGTGATGTTGGAGTTGAGGCTGGTCATGTTCCCGGCGGCAATGGCGAGCGCGTACACGGGCATCACCGGCGTGGTCTGACGGGAAGAGGGGGGAGGTAAGGGAGGGGGGAGAGGGAGGGGAAAAGGAGGGGTGAGGGGTGAGCCGCGGGAAGGCACCTGGGCGTGCACGTGCACCCACCCGCCCAACTGCAGGAGGACGTAGTACGGAAAGAGGGACGTGTGCAAAACCTTGGGAGACCTATGGAGGAGCGGGAACCCCCGGGGAGAGGCCCGGGTGAATGAGGCGGACAGTTGACACACACGACAGAGGGGCTCGACACGGAGCCCCAGCAGTTGCCGTACGTGTGAGGAGGAGGTCTCCTTCTCCCCTCCCCCTCCCTCACCGCGAAGGTCACCAGCTTGCGACCCCCGGTGGTGGTGGTGGTGGTGGCGGTGGTGGTGACGGGTACGGAGCTCAGTGGGGGGGTGTTGGACAGCACCGTCAGGTTGTCAGGAAGCTCCACAGCAACCGAAAAGTTGGCCTGACGGTTAGCAGTTGGCGGTTTACAGATAATTAGCGGTTATTGTATCACCGTACATGCATGCATACATTGTATCACCGTACATGCACTGTCTGCGCCCCCGCCCAGAAGCCGGGGGACCCCCCTCCACAGGGCCCATCGAGCCCCCTGAGGCCGGAAGGGGTTGGTGGCGCTAGCAGGGCTGTGGTGGTACACAGCTAGGTAGGGGGATCCGAGGTGAGGACCTGCTTGCTTGCGGGGGGCCGGGGACCGGCGCCGGCCGGGGCTGCTGGGGGCCTACACTGCAGTGGCAGGAGCAGGGAGAAGCAGCCGCCCCTTGCGCCCCAGGAACGTGTCCTCACCGCTAACAGAACAACAACAGACCCTGCAGCAGCCGGTGCACTGCGCTATTGCGACAATGATATCCTGGTGTGTATGTGTGCGTGTATGATGTGTGGAACAGGGGGGTATATCTTCACCCGTGGCAGCTACCCGGCGAAACCCTGCCTTCCCCGGTATTTCGGGGCACCCTCATCCAGTCACCCTAGTCAACTTCTCAGTGGATCGCTCAGGTTCCGCACCCACCACCAGTATCCAACGGAATCTGCCGGGTCGACAGCGCCCCAACTCCATTCCTGGTCGGCTCGCAGGTTAACTTTATCCCAGGTCACCACCGTCTATCAACTAGGGGCGCAATACCTTCCACCTTCAGAAGGATTTTCGAACCTGATAGGTCTCGATCCCGGGATCTCCCGGGGGCAATGGTCGCGCGTTACCAGTAGTGCCTAACCCTAGTATGTACCATGTATGTATGTACCATTTCCCCCCCCACACACACACACACACCAGCACTGACGTACCTTGTACCCCGGCGCATCAAAGCAGGGTAGGAGGTACCTGGCAAAGTTGTCCTCGAACTGGGTCGTCAGCAACACGCTGTTCGATGGTGCGGCTCCAACGGGTGTGTCCGCGACCCACGGGTCGGACATGAACAGTCCGAAGCCGTCCGAGGAGGGCCGTACACTTCCGGTGTAGGTGAGTGTGAGGCGCCACTGGTCTCCGGTGGCCAGCACCAGTCCATTCAGGTTGAGGACGATGGACTGGGAAGTGGCTGGTGGTAATGGTGGTGGCGGGAATCGATAAGGGGACGTGGAGGGCGGAAGGATGTCACCGGGGCGAGTTGGGTGGGACGTTTCGACATGACGTAGGTTGACTGCTGCCTGACGTAACGTGTACGACTCAATCCGGAACCCGGAGTTGCCCCGGCCGCCAGACAGACACGGCAGGTTCATAACTTTGCTTTCCAGGTCTGTACGACCACAACCAACCAGCCAGCTACACACACATCCGCACAGAGGTACTTAGCCCCAGCGGTGATCTCCTTTAACGCCCTCCCCCATTCGCATTGCAGCCGCCTTATGCCCCCCACGTCCCACAGCGCCCGCATCCAACCCGCAACATACCCCCACCAGCCCCCACTACCCGCTATCCAAAGCAACAGGGCCCTTCCATGGTCCACACACACCCCGCCCCCCCCCACACACACACCACTCCAAGCTTCCCAACGCAATCCCCCACTCACTCACCGCTTTGGATCGTGGCTACGGAGCACGCGGGGCTGCTGTCATTGCAGCCGCACAGGCACCGGGACAGCAGTGCAGCCGGCGGCGGCGGCGGCGGCGGCTGCTGCTGCAGCCGGCGGCGCCCTCCCGCAGCAGTCCCTTCGTTCTCCCTGCCGCTACTGCCGCTACTGCCCAGCTGCTCCACGTCCAGTCGGCTGATGTTGAGGTTTGCGGCATGCAGCACCAGACAGGAGGTGGGGGCCCCGGTCACCAAGAGCTGCAGGGAGGCCACGGCGCTGAAGGTGGGAGGGGGGGGGCTGGGGGCGGTACCGCTGGCGGGGGTGGGGGTGGTGAACGCCCCGTAGGCAGGCAGGGAGAGATGCAGCTGGTACGACTGGGGTACGGCACGAGGGTCCGCAGGCAGCGAGGACGACTGTGGCGTCGAGGGCAGGGCGGGAGACGCGAGGTGAGTTGCATGAGGGGACATCAAGCCGGGGACCCATGGAGGGGTCGTGAGGGAATGTACGACCCATTACTCATCTGCGCCTACCGAGAGGAAGCCAGGGAAAGAGGCTGGCGTGTGTGTATTGGGTGGGCAGGGCCGGGGGGAGGGGGAGGAGGGGGAGGAGGGAGAGGAGGGAGAGGAGGAGCAGTGCAGCCGTGAAGGTAGGGGTGGGTGACAAGTCCTAACAGCCCCCGGTTGATGGGGCGGCAGTTGGGAAGAAACTGCCGGCAGCTGCCGACACTGAGTGACCAACTGGATCCTGACTGTTTCCCTCGGGGACCATTTCCCGCCCCTCAGGCCCCCTTGCTCGTAACGGTGCCGCAATGCAGACGAGGTACGACTTACGTTATGGCTGCAAAGTTCGATCAGAGAAGCAGGTGGCGGTGGCGGGAGGGGGACGGGCGGCGGTGGCGGCAGAGGGGACGGCGGTGGCGACGAAGGGGGCGGAGGAGATGGAGGCAATGACAATAACAGCGGCGGTGGCAGCTGTGGCGGCAGCGGCGGCGGCGGCTGGGAAATGCTCCTAGGCTTGATTGTCAACAGCGACACAGGTAGTGCGATAACTGTACGGATACACACACACAGAGGCAAAAGGGTAGAGGACACCGAACATTACGAAGAGGGCTGTAGCAGTCGTGGGGGGAGGGGAGGGGGTTCACGTGCGAATTGCGAACCCGACTCCCTTCCGGAGGAGTGTGGGGGCGCAGTGCAGTGTGGTGTAACTGTGTACGGCGGCTTGAGAGACGTCCTATGTGCAGCTGAACCTCTTAGCAGGAAGCGCCCCACCCACCCGCCGACCGTCTCGTTTGCGGCTATCCGAGCACACGATACCACGACAGTCCATCTGTCTGTCTGTCTATTTGTCGGTCTATACGCCTGTGACCACTCAAGTCCCCCCCCCGGCCCCAACCACCCCCTAGCAACCGCTGTGATATGGACAAATACTGGGGCTACAACTCGTGCAACATCACGCCACGTTGTAATCACCCACCTATGCCCCACCCCGCCCCGCCCCACCAACCCACCTATTCCCACCACCGCCACTGCCAGCCACGCCAGCACCACAACCTTCCACCTGACCGCCAGGTAGTCGGACAACCGCTCCATGCGGCCCCCCCCACCGCCCCCCGCTCCCCTGCATGCGGAGAGACGAGGGCGAGGACCGGCACGTCCAGGACATTCAGGGTGGCGGAGGCAGCCGCGGCAGCAACAGAAGAAACAGGGACAGCAGGAGAGCAACACCGACAACCGCAGACTAGGCTAGGTAGAACAATATCGGCAGCAAGCGGCGCGGGAGGAATTGCCTTGGGAGGGGCACGGGATGGGGATGGCCGTTACCGCAGCACGCCGGCGGAAGAGGGGGCGCACCCCGGGGGGGTCAGTGATGCCGCCACCGGGTGCCGGGGCGGGTAGCAGGGGAGACACCGAAAAGGAAGGAGACCCCACCAATGGTACTGTTTAGATTTGGGTTCATTATCAACGAAGGAATCAGCCACGGTGCTGTGCTCAGGCAACATGTCAACCGCTTCTGGGTGTCTGCGGTTGTTCTGTCCTGTTCTGTTGTTCTGTCCTGCATTACATCACATCACATCATAAGAAGTCGTCAATCACCGGGTCCAATAAGGCGCCAACTTCTGACCTACTTGCCGCCCGCGGAGATACCGCTCGAGGCCAGTAACCGTGTGCCGTCCCCATCGGCGAACTTGTCCGTGTATGTGTCGTACTGTGTGTCGTACCAGTCGCCAGGCGCACCGCCACTCGACATCTGATCATGGGCCCCTCCTCCTCCCTGGGAGGACGGCGCACCGGTTGCCCCACCTCCCGTCGACGAGGTGCCCCAACCGATGGGTTCGTACCCGCCGTGGACGCTGCTTTGAAAGGAAAGAAAATATCACGGGCAGGGAACGGGCACGTTATTAGTACGGCAATAGGAACCAGTCAACCGAACGACACATGGCATGAACCACATGCCCAAAGGAAGGACGCGAGGGGCTTTAAAACATAGGGCCAACATTGCCGATATGTATGCTGTCAGGTTAAGTGTACACGACGTTTGGGTCGGAGCCCAATATACAAAACATCCGCTTAAGAGACACGTATGGCCGGCACAAGGCCAACGTGCACGGGCAAAGCGTATCAGCGGGCGCGCTTGGACTGGGGACAAGTTGTCATCCGCTTTCCTTGCCAGGACCCAAATCACATAATGGGCTGCGCAACAGGATAGAGTTTTTCAAGGGGGGAAGCTTCCGGAGGCTGCGCCGCAAACCACCACCATGGCAGGTAGGAGGGCGATGCTCAGGCCAGCGCCACCAATCATCCCGCATTACATATGAGCATGATGAATCACCTTAGGTCTCCGGCCTTCCGGTCTGACAGTTGTATGTCTGCAAGCTCCACTTCGCCCTCCCTGCGAGGGCCAGCTAGTTGTGTAAAAGTATGCGCACCTCATAAACTACGCAACTGCTACTCTTGTTTACTTTCATGACGCATTGGAAGTCTCTTACCCTGGTGGCCTCCAATTTTGCCTTATCATGTTCTCGTTACGATTGTTGCAACAACGTTCCTAGCAGCGACGCAAGGATGGAAGGCACCTGTGCCTTAAATAGCAATCATACGTTTGCATATGCCAGCCTTTCAGCGCTTAGCAGGATCACAGTTCACTGGCACAGGTTCTGGATGGCATACAAAAACAATTATGCGTTCACCCGGAAAGGAAAGCTTGCGATAATGTCCGTATCACCTATAGGCTGAGGTGAAAGGGCTTAATTTGCATTGTCATTTCAGAATTCAGGATCAAGCGTGACGTGACATTTGCGCCAGTTGGCCAACCGTATGCATGGCCCACGCGAAGCCGTTCATTTGTGCATCGAGGTACGAAGCAATTCATATAACTTCTGCAGTAACTATGCATGAACGTTATCCTAGTTTGATGTGACTTCGGAATCTTGGCTCGATTTTCCTAATTTCCCAACCACCGGTACTGTAGCGTGATGCGATCGCAGTTGCAGCGTGCAAATGTCGCTGTATGGCAACGTGTCTTCTTAATTCATACCCTGAGGCCGGGCTTTAATTTGGATCTGCGCAGGTTACCGTGTCAGGGCCTTGTAAAAAGAAAGCACGCAGAAGTCCATGTGATCTATCCTTGGGTAGCCGTGGAAGCCGTGGAAAAATCTATTCACTTCTATGGTTGAAGGTGAAAGCCACCAAGCCGCACCCACCGTAATGTGCACGTGGACTGAACATAATGGCAAGCGTGCGATGCATACGAACTTTCGTCGACACGGCAGAGGAATTAAAGGGGCTACCCCACATAAAAGTCACAACTTGGCTTTACGTGTGTATCCCTACATGTATTAAGGAGGTCTAGCTAAGGTTCCAGGTTTGCAAAGTCGTCGTGTTACGTCGGGTTCGTGTTGGAAAGTGACCGACACTCATATATCAAAGAATGGTGACAGCAGTACAGGACCCGGGGGTGTCCGGCACTTTGCTGGTCTTAACAGTTCGCCGCTCCTGACGTTCTTGTGCTGCCCTCCTATCTCCAACCAGCCTCGCCCAGGGCACATGGTGCCGCATGGCTGGGGTCCATAAAATCGGCGCTTCTCCATCATAGCGTACGTTCTGCAGGGTCTGGTAAACAGCAGGGCTGAACAGGCTGGATGGGAGGGGAACCGTTACTTCAGCTTTCCATTACAGGTTCCCATACCGGGTACGAATTGTACAATAAAACGCACACTATCTCACACCGTGTTAACTGGATTCTCACCGTCAGACCTCTTCAAGTTTGTCTTCTAGTTTCTTCCGGCCTATGTTGACAGTGGCGGAATTTCCCAACTACGAAGCTCTCGAGGGCTCCGGACTCTTTAGGGTAGCTGGATGCCGGGCTAAACTGTGCCCCCTGCCCTCACCATTAAGACATGCACGTTAGTTAGGTCTTCTCGCGGACAATGCGAAAGCGGAACGGCGGTAACACGACCAACATGTCATGTGGGATGTAGAGACCACGGGGCATGGCATGCCGACGACTCTGGAAAAACGGGAAGGTACAGACAGGTACGGCAGCGTACGGACGCAACGTCTTACAGTTGCGAAACTTCGTTTAAATAACCAGCCACGCGAAAAAAATATGCAGCGGGTAAGCCGTACAACTACGATGTGACATCAGGCCTGATGTCATATCGTAGTTGTGACATTAGGCCGGCTCGGAGGACAAGCTACTTGAGCAGTCCTGCGTCTTCGCCACCACCACCAAAAAGGCCGAAGCATATTATTTGCTCCAAGCCTGCTACAAACAAAATACCCACTATCAGGTTTGCGCGCTTAGCGTTGAACGGTTAACGCTTGGACGCCGTCCTGCTGCGCTGCGCAGGAGACATCCATACATATGAAGCCCTTTGCTGCCGCCTTAACGTTCCGTCCACAATTCCACAGTGGCCGCCTCCGTGTCAGTTCAATAGGGGGAACAACGCTTCCCCATACACATCATCTTCGTGATTCGGCGTACGAGAACAACCCCTTAGAATATGAAGCACCGGTCAACCGACAGGCGGCCAGGCTGCAGGCTTTATTCACCACATGCACGCGGCGAAGGTATGGTCGCGAGACATCGGCACACACTCGATGCTCCACATTGTAACTTGTATTCCCGCATTGCACTTCGCAAAGCTCGCGTTGTCCAGCTAAGTCGGGCATAATCGCATTTTAAACATAATCGGCCGATGATGGGTTGATACAAGAGGATTGCTAACCTTGCCTACAAACGAAACGATACTTTCGCAGGGGCGAGGAGACACCTTCTCGACCCCAACCAAATCTGGAATGAATCAGCAAATGCGCTCGACTACCTTGCCACGCCCGTCATCCAAAAAACACATTCTATACCCGCGAAAGAAATACAAGACCTTTGTAGGGCAGGAAAACTAACAGATATTGAACTTCCCTAGGAAAAGCTCTAGGAAATAACCTGATAGCTGTGCACAGCCTTACCTGGCCGCATACCCCCAGCATACCCCAGAGGGATACCCCCTTAACACAGCATCAGCGAACGATACTTCGGATGCTCACAGGTTCATAATGAAACCCGCATGGGGTCGCGAACACCCTACTCGCCCCGCTGCTGCGACCGCCTGGCATCGAATGGACGACAGCATGCAGCCTTCGCTTCGCCTCTTTCCCAACTCCCCTCTCTCACTCTCTCTTGATGCTGTTTCAACATGCAACATGCAGCAACCACCAGCTTCGGGATATGCTAATGAGGTTTTGCAACTCCCCAATGTCCACGTCGACAGCCTGTACTACCTCCATAAACACAGTAACCCTAAGACCTGACAGATGGAGATAACGAGGTAAGCGGCAGCGAGCATCCGCTGATGCTCTGGCGGCATGAAGTGCGGGTGTGTGGCAACTTAAAGCAGTTCCCACGTCCCCAATGGCAGGCCCACCTCCAACCCTGATGGCAATCTCCGGGAAGGCAATATGGACAAAAACTAAAACCCGCAATCCCGCCATAGGGCAGCTCCCAACCCAAAACCTTGGACAGCGACATGCCCGCGGAAAACCAAGCTTCTAATTGCGGCGTCAAGTAACTGCATCGTGACGGATACGATGAGACGGTCTCAACCGCAAGCGGCCCTTTATTCAGCTCACGTTCAGCGTAATGGACTTCTACATAGAACGCTTAGCCTTGAGCATCAACCCCTTGCAACACCATAAGACTATTTTCGTGCAGCAATGCTGTCCATGAATGCATCGACGCGTGTTACATCAAAAGCCATGATCGTAGCTACCGCAGGACCGCCGACACGCTCTGCTGATTATGTGGCTGGCTCACCCAAGAAGAAGAAGCTCAGGCGTACATGGCCAAGGAGACCTTCCTTCCTTCCTTTCACCGCGCAGCTCTACGGCGACGACTGGTAATAGAAAGTTGAGTTCTAGACCTAAAAAATGACATGGTGTTGAGAGAGCTTTTCCCACGCACGAATGGTCGCAACCCGTCATCGTCATCGTCAGCAGCACTCTGTACCATCATCCTATGACGTCATCCGCAGCATGGCAAGATGCGGGGGGCAACGAACAATGTGCCCAAACACGTCCAAGCTTTCGGCTTTCCGCCAAGACGTGCGGTGCTAGACCAACAAGACGCCACCTGCCCATCCACCACAACCTGGCTTGCACAATACCATTGCTGTATTGCCAGCAGCGCCATGCCAACCATACCTCTTGCCTTCCGATAGAGTAAGTATGTCCACTTTAAGCCTCCGACAAGCTGACAAGGCTGTTTGCCGCGATAAGGACCTTCCACGTGGGGATGCCGGTGTGGCAGCCTGTCATCTTGGAAGAATGAGCACATCATCCAAACAACTAGCATCGCCACCAGCACACCTAACCGCTCAACTCGCCCGCGCATGCGGCATCGTAGGTCATGAGTCGAAGCTCCTCGCAGATTTCCGCAAAGGTAGGCCGGGCGGCAGGGTCTTGCGACAGGCACCGCATGGTCAGGTCGTGGTAAGGCGGTGGAGGCTGATGTGTGGGCAGGAAGCGCAGCCCCGCCGCTGCTGCGCCGGTGACCGCGCCCAAGATCTGCAAGGGCGGAGAGGTAGGAGCAGGACAGCGGCGACATGTCATATACCCGAGTGCAGAGCGTGGATTGAGGTGCAGGCTATAAAGGAAAAAAACGTGTAAACGGACAGTCGGCATGTGTGCATGGGTGTCTCCGCTGCAGGGTTCGACACCCCGTACGGGGCCCGTAAGTTTTTGGCCTTTTTTCGGTATCCCCGTAAGGGCCCGTAGGACTTTACGGTGGCCCCCGTAAGGATTTTGGGGCGCGAAGCGCCCCCGTACGGGGCCGCCCCCGGACCGGCCGAAGGCCGGTTACGGGGGCCTCCGTAAGGATTTTAAGGATTTATAAGAGGCCGTTCGGGGCCCGTAAAGTCCCCCGTAGGGGAGAGGACGGTCCGATTGCCGACTGCCGTGCAAGGTTGTAGTACCCTTTGACCATATAAAGGATAAGGCCACACACTTGGCAGACATAATTCATATTGCAATATTTAACTACACTTTTCATAGTACTTTTATAACTTCTGGTCTGTAACATACAGCGATGGCAGACAAGGAGTCGTCAGGAGGTGACCAAGGGCCTCCTAAGCCACCGCCCTCCAAGAAGCGCGCCACCTTAAAATTGTCGGACCTGAGTGTGCCGTGTCCCCGAGTGTAATGGTTCACGAGAAAATAACGAAAATAACGATTTACAGGGCAAAAAAGATGCAAAGCGTCACTTTCCACAGCGTTTCAGCCAAGGACAGTGCCCCCGTAAAGGTTTTGCGGGGGTTACGGGGGCCCCCGTAAGGTTTTCGGCGGTACAGGAGCCTGGTACGGGGGCCCCTCCGTAAGGAAAATTTGGGAGGTACGGGGGAGCCCGCAAGTTTCAGGAAGGTCAGTGT
This sequence comes from Volvox carteri f. nagariensis, assembly GCF_000143455.1. Taxonomy (NCBI): domain Eukaryota; kingdom Viridiplantae; phylum Chlorophyta; class Chlorophyceae; order Chlamydomonadales; family Volvocaceae; genus Volvox; species Volvox carteri. The sequence continues at coordinate 355,985 of NW_003307623.1, forward strand.
CGAACCCTGCTCCGCTGCCAATGCAGGGCACAGATGTTCTGATTCAGGAGCAGTTAGTGGATTGGATTTCCGGACGGCGGAATCATGGGATGGATACGGCAAAGGAGTCCACTCGTAGAGGGATATGTCCCCTTGTCTCCTCCGGCACCCCTACCTGGAAGCGATTCATGTTCGCCCACGGACGCGACCCGGTGAACATCTGCCATAGCAGCACACCGAAGGAGTAGCAGTCCGCTTTCTGCGGGTGGGAAGCAGGAGCCAAGTGGGGGCGCGTGTTGGGTCCGAATAGATATTATTTGGAGGGAAGTCAAGGCCTCAATAGCCCAGGGGCCAGGGAGCGATGTGACCGCACTAACCGACTACGTACCGCACTAACCGACTACGTAGATCCCATTGTGAACCGGTACAAGTCGCCAGCTCCAAGTCGACGCAAAGCGCAAAGGGACGCCAAATTGGCGAACGACCGCGTACCTGGGTCTGGATGTGGGACTTGAGCACCTCGGGCGCGCAGTGCGTAATGACACCGTAGGCGGAGCTGATGCAAGGCTGCGCGGGGTCGGGGAGGGTCTTGGCCAGCCCGAAGTCCGAAACCTGCGAGTGGGTGCGGATTCAAGAGCAAATCCAAGAGCGGATTAAAGACCACAAAGACCGCTGGACTGCATTATGCGTTGGCAACTGCATGCAACGCGGCACCCTTTTCCCTGCGCAGCCTCTTCCCAGCCCCGAACCCATTTAAACTAGCCTTTGGCATTAAGACACCCAGCCGCTTCTTACTCCAGCCCACGACAGCCCCCTCGCAGACTCTCTTCCGCGACAGGACAAACCTTGGCAATCCAGCCGCGGCCCGTGGCCCCACTCGGCAAGCCGCCGGGGGCTTCTGTCAACAGCACATTGACCGCAGAGAGGTCACCGTGCAGGTAGCCCCTGCGGTTGGGAGCGAGTGGGATCTCAACCATGAGGACGAGGCAACCGCAACTACAAGAAAGAGGGCCCCGGATCGAGTGGTAGCAATCCTGGCGCGCAGGCAACAGGAGAGGGGCGGGCGACGTACGTCAACGCAACAATGCATGCCTGTATAACGCCACATTTAACTGCACCTAGATTCTTCACATGTGCCGTACCTGCTGTGGACGCAGGCCATGGCCGACGCAATCTCCTGGGCCGTCAGCAGGATGTACGGCATATGTGGCTTGCCCGTCAGCCGCGACGGCTCCGTCCGCAGCCGGCCCGAGTCAATCGCGTCCTGCAGAGTGCCGCCACCACAAAACTCCTGTATGATCCAGGTCTCACCCTCCGACAGCGCGTCATTCGGCATGCGGCTGTTAAGCCTGAGGGACGCGTCGGCCGCACTGGCCCCCGCGGCGGATGCAGTAGCAGCAGCAGCAGCCGCTGCAGCTGCTGTCGCCGCCGCCGTACTGAACACCTCGGTGGCGGTGCCAAAGAGGTCCGCGGGGCTTGTGACGCCAGGCGGCACTCGCGGCGCCTCCCGCCCCGGCGCTGCAAACATCGCCACCATCTGGTCCACGTTGGAATTGGCGTTGGAGGTCGAACCTTGGGTCATGACACCGGACTGTACCGTGGCGCAGCTGCCGGCCGCGAGCATCAATCGATCTGGAATGGCAGTGAGGTGCGGCGCAGGCGCGTGGCTGGCCGCCGACGGGAACCCGGCGTGAGAGGCCGCTGACTGGGGCACATGCACCGCAGGGCCCCCCGACACTAGCTGGTCAATCATGCCGCCCGCGTCCTGCATGTGCGAGACCATATGGGTTGTGAGAAAGCGGAAAAACGATTCCCAACATGACACACAAGGTCTTTGGCGCCAAGCTGATACAAACATCCCCACAGACTGGGTTTACGGATCAGGCTATCACACCGCACCTCAGCGCCGCCTGCATCGAAAGAGTCATAGTCCTCATCCTGCATTGCCGCCTGAGCCGCTGGTGCCGGTGCTGCCGCTGCAATTTGCACGGCTGGCGCCACCGGCCCTGCAGCCGTGGGCCCTACCGTCGACGCCGCGGTTGCCGAGGCTGTGCCTGCCGCCGCCACCACTGATTTGCTTCGTTGTCCCATGCCAGCGGGGTCCATGGTGTCAGGAGAACAAGGCCCGGCCTCGGACGGGCGCCCGGGGGTGGGTCTTGTCCTCGGCCCGTCAACCCCGTCGCTGGGGCCACTTGGCAACACCGAAACAGCCGAAGACGTCGGCGGAGGCACCGTACTACGGTGCGACACCATGCTGCAACTGCCACCACGCTCCGACGGGGCCGTGTAGAAGGCAGCGTTCTGCCCGCTATTGCGCACGCTCATGCAGGCCGTTGAGTGCTGTTTATCTGGCTTGTACGACCGTACGATACATTTGTATGTGCGGACAATATAAGGATGCTCAATCTCCTGCGCTAGCAATGCCTCCAGCGTGACGCCGTTAAGGCAGGTCGCGGACTTCAGCATTGCGTTGCTGATGACCTGTCACATCACATCATGCCACATCAAATGGGAAGAAACAAAGCAGGGCTTTATATGAGGCGGAAAGCGGAGTCGCAACTCAGATAGCAACTTGTCACCCACATGCTGCTCTTTCCCCATTGCAAAGCTAGCCAAGGCTCGCGGGAGTCTCCGGAAAGGGAATCAATGCGGACGGCGCCGGATCCCTTCCCTGCAACCAGGACCCTCATCCCTGAGGGCTGTACTACAACTGCCCCCTACGAGGCACAACTCGTACTGCCGCTGTTGCGCAATCGCTGATCTCGCAGCCGAACTACCAATAGGGTGCGTGGTTAGGTCAGGTCAGGTCAGGTCTCAAGGGCAGCTTCCATGACGCGCACCTTCGCTGCAATCTTCTGGCCCTTGTAAGACCCCATGAACACCCTCCCGTAGCCGCCCTTGCCCAGGAGATGTCCCAGCTTCAGGCCCAGGAAGGGCTCCATGCCGTACGTCCAGTTGCTGATGCCCTGCGACACACACGAGCGCATGGAGGCCCTGGCGGAGGCGGTCACTGAGACCGGGCCGCGGGTGCCGTTATCCAGGGAGGGCCACCCACAGTACGACACCGACTGAGCCATGGGGGAGGGCAGCATTGCCGGGGGCGACAGGGGTGCCGCAGCGCCGGCAGGATGGAGGCATGTCGATGGAGACGGCGTTGAGGGCACTACTGGTTCGTGCAACAAGGCCCGGCTGCCTTCACCGGTGCGGCCAGGACCGGTGTTGCAAGCAGCGATTTGGTGCGTGGTTTCCGAGCCTGCCGCCGGCAGGAGATTCTGCACTTTCTGGTGCGGCTCGCCAAGTTCGCTTTCCACGCCCGCGTTCTCCCAAAACTCCACATCCGCAGCAGCCCCGTCTACCTTCCTGAGTGAAACAAAGCAGTAGAAGGGTTCGTAGGATGTCATTCCGTCGGCTGAATCTACCGCCGAGGACTTGCCGGTGGCCTCGGCCATCTGGGCCTTTCCCTGCCCCTCATCGCACGTGGAGGCTGGATCTGTTGCATGCTGATTCCCCGCCACCAAAATGGACGGGGGCAACGCCATGTGGTGAGGTACGCCGACGGGCATTCGCACAGCTGCGTCAAGCACGTGGCAGTTGGCAGACCTGGGGCCAGAGGGGCGCGGGCAAAACACCAGAGGGCAATGAATAGCAGCCAAAACATTCTCACGTAGCCATTCCTTCTCCAAGCGCTACAAGCAATGCGACATCTGGGTACCAGTTAGCAAATCGGTAGGATACCCCTGGGAGCTATTACCCAAACCCACCCTAGGCCGCAAGACCAGCGCGGAAGCGCAAGGTAAACGGTAAAGCAACCGGACCCAAGCCGACCGTTGCTCGCGGTACATACCCCAGAAATTGAACAACTGTCAACATGCATGTCTATAACCTCGGCGCGTGTGCCACATCTGCCCAGTAATCCTTCCACAAGAGAAAGATGCAGTCTGGAAGCACAATGGGCCGATACCAAAGATCAGCAAACCCACGTCGCACAGTCCCCCGTCACGGGAGACGGTCTACCATGCCCTCATCAATTACACACACACACGCCCCTGTCCCCCGTTCCCCCCCCGGAGTTGCCGTACCACAATCCCCACCTGGCGGTTACGTGCATTACCATCGTCGAGGGCCGCCCATCCTCCAACAGCACCCTCGCCCTTCCTAGCTCCACCTCCTTTCCCGTGCGCAGCGCCTCAGCATGGCGCTGCCAAGCCCCTCCTCGCCAGGCTGCCGACTGATCGACCTGCTGCTGGCGCCACTGCCGCCGCTCTGCCGCGGGCACGTCCATGGACTCGTCTCCGCGCATCAGAATGCCCTGCATTTCGCCACCGCTGCTCGACGTGGCGCTAGGGTAGCGGTTGGTGCAGCAGCTGCCACTTGTGTGCGTGGAACTGGAGCCATGGACCATCACACCCTGTGCTCCAGTCTCCTCAGCCTTGCACCCCGAGATCGCCGCTTGGATGCCTTGGCCCTGTAGCTGGGCATGACCTGTCATCGGGCCCACCTGCATGTCCCTGTCATCTGCTGAGCAAGCCGCAGTAGCTGCCGCACCCATGGGCTGCCCAGCCGCTGCAGTAATGGGAGCAGCGGCGGCCGCATGGGCTGCTGGCTGCCAAGAAGGCGGCTTGTTGCGCGCCCCCTCCTCATCTCCCTCCTCCAGAAGCAGCAGTCGCTGCAGTGGACGACCCACCAGCTGCTTGCGGGTCCAAGGAGAGCACAATACCTCCCATGCCTGCCACGACACGGCACCGAAGGGAATCGTGAAACCTTCGCATTTCAAGAACCGGCGTGCTGAGGACCCCCAAGATATCGCACCTCAGGCCGTATCGCTCCAAGTAACGAGAGTTTGATTGTTACAATACATGTTTGGTTGTACATGACACAGTGGCCCTGATGTTTGGTGCTGAAACATACAGCGCACGAGGCCGGGCTATGTTATTATCTGGCGGCTTTCGGTCAATGCCCTGTTTTCGGGTGTGATGCCCGCTACCCGCCGCCAGTCACTGGAGGAGCCGCACTACGCACACGTACCTCATTAACGTACATCAGCATCCAGCCGTCCGGCAAGCTGATGTCCACGAGACCCGTGACGGTGTCGTAGCACTCAATGGTCCGGGCCACACGAGCAAGAGCAGTTGTCTCCGCATCTGCACCCGCAAGGAAACCACCGCACAACCACATGAACAACTTACGACGGGACCCGCTTTGCATTTCTATCATCTTCCGAAAGCCCCTTCTCTCCGCAGTGCCCTCGACGATAGTTCCTTGACAGCTTGGATGGGGAAAAAAGCTCGTCTGGGTCAGCGCCAGTGTGGTCTTACGCATGCGGGAGAAATCATACTTACACTCACATGCTCTCCTTATGAGAACTGCGCTGCCCTCTAAGTCCCCTGTTTCCGCTTGCTGGTGTCCCAAACGCACCGTCGGGGCCAGCAGGGCCCGCATTGGCGCGGTACCGCTCCAGCTGCCGCACCAGCAGCTCCGCCAAATTGTTCATGACATAGCAGTGCGACACGTCGAAATCGGACCGCGGCTTGTCGTCCGCGAAGCAAACGGTGCCTAAGATGTGGCCCGACGTGCTCACCAGTGGCGCTCCGCAGTAGAAGCGCACGTGCGGAGCACCGCGGACAAAGGGGTTGTCGGCAAACCTGTCAGGCAGATGGCGACCCATTGCATACAATTTGTGGCAGTTGCATGGTCATGGGTGTGCGCAGGGCAGCGGCGGCAGAACTACCGGCCCTAGCACTCCCATACTTGTCGCTGCCATCTGGGCCGCTGCCTTGCTTACAGCACATGAAAGGCGTCAGGTCCGGTGCCCGCACAACGTATTGTAAAGCACTCGTGCACTCGCCCCGGCAACAGGCATCCCACTGCGCGACCCACATCCTAACCTGACGTCCTTGGTTGCGTCCGGGACAACAAGAGTCTGCGGCCTGTGCTTGGTTAGGGTGTACGCACAGAAGGACCACCTGCACTCAAAGAAAGCGGCAAAATGCATTAAGGGATGCCTGCCCCAGCGGGAGCTCCCGTGCATGGGTAGCAACCCTCCAAGCATAGGAGAAGGTGCATAAGAAGCTGCGTTGCCGTGATTTGATTGCCCATACTTGGTAACGTGTAACCCTCGTGTCCGGTGACAGATCAGGCTGCCAATACGCCGCAACACACGCACAGGCCCAGCACACAGACCAGCGCGCTGGAAGTCGGGAACTGGGCCGATCCACACGATGTCAATCAGTTTACGTCCTGTCAAATTATCCCGCTACCTGCAACGGTTACTAAAGCATGTCTAGTGGCTCAGCACGTCATGGGGCCGTTACTAACCCCTGTCCCCCCAATAACCTTTTAATTGACACGCGCTTCGCCGCTACCCCTTACCGGTATGGAAACTCCCCAGGCTTCATGCAGCCCTTAGCGTTTCGGATAATGATCCGCGTGTCGTCAAACAATACTAACATCGCCGTTATGGCGCTGAACATCTGCATGAGCGCCCCTAACACCATATCGGCCTCCTCATCTATACGCATCCCACGGCCATGTGACACTGTGTCAAGGATATCCAAGGCCCGGAGCGCCTGTATGCGCGACGGCTCGTCATCCGTTGAAGGCGGTCCGAACTCCCACGAGAGCGGGTAACCCTCGCTGCTCATGAACGTCGTTGGCAAGCTGCATGTGGTCGCTGTTGCTGTGAGGGCATCGCTGGCTTGCACAGTTTCATTGACCGGGTCGTGGACATCGCCAACGGAAGCTGGAATTAGGCAAGTGCCCGGTGTGGGGATACTCTGGACGTCACATGCTGTGTCGATGCAGGTTACTTCATCTCGTCCCTTGAAGACGGGGACTATCGTTACGTCCCCCACATCGTTTTGGTGCCCCGAAAGAGTGCAGACCGCTTCCGCTCTAGCTTTGACGGGAGCCTGGGGCAATCATAATAAGGTACGATAGCACATATATGAGACGCATAAAAGCCTTCCTGTAAAATCCAAGAAGCCCAGATACGCCGCAGAACTGAAACTCTGCGATAACAGGTTGTGGGACGTGTGCATTCGCTAACCACGATTACCTCAAAGTCCTCTGCCTTCGGCGCCTTCAGGCAGGATTGCGCGAGTCCCATAGCTGCAGGCAGCGGCCAGCAGACCTGGGCGCACCCAGTCGTGGGCAAAAACTTAAACACAAGGAAAAACTTTTGCGCAGATAGTGCCTACTCAGGAAAATTAAAAAAGCAAAACGTGCCATGTCTTGATATCATATTAATTTCGCAGTCAGTGATATAGTACAGTCATTCCGTCTGAAATGCGTCTGCTTGCCGCCTGTATACATAAGACAATGAACAATCACTGCGCTTTTAAAACCAATCGATGCCGAAGTGCATTAGGGATAAAGTTCCTGGCATGCAATCATGCTGTACGGGGATACCAAGTTACAAAAAGCCGGAACGCTGGACGAGAACTGGACGAAACTCATTATCCCAACGCATTTAATAAACTGCGCTCGCACACAGGTAATATCTCATCTCCCATCGCGGCCAAGCAAAGCTCGTCCTTTCCAGTTAGCAATGGCCCCTTAAACGCCCCAAGAGGACATCATGAAAATGAAAAAACTGTTACCGCATTTCCCTGCATGCGCTGATTCGTATTTACACCTTTAATATGCCACACATGCCAACCTGCGTTAAGTAACCACATCACCTGACAGTCACATGCAGGCTGCATTTCTTGCAGAGCAAAGCTGCAGCCGATTTCAGCTTGCATCAAAGCTTCACATCGATCGTCATATCATCTTCCATGTCCATGGACTCAGGCGTTTCTGTAGGCATTTTTGCGAGGTCATCGCCGTCGAACAGAAACCTGCGCCAGGGACATAACCGTGCCTTAACGCCGCAACACAAAGCATAACCAGCAAGGCCTCCAACCACTGACCACATAGTGTCTTAGGAGTGTCCGACAGCGCATTATGAACACAGCACGCAATACGCAGCAAGCAATACGCAGCAAGCAATACGCAGCAAGCAAGACGCCTAGCGCGTTTTCGACCACCGTGACCGAGTCAAAACTTTCGCCGCATCAATCCAACTCACTTGATTTTGTTTGGGTCGCGGCAAATGGACCGTTCCATGGCATATGCCTTGAATTTCTCTATCATCTTCGAGAAGGGATCCGTCTTGACCACTCGCATTTTGACGCTGTCGTCCTTATCCCGGCCCCAAACCAGCTTGAGCTGCACCCTCGCGCCAGCGCCGTTAGCAACGTTATCATCCTGTGCTACCGTGGGGTCCTCCTGCCCAAGGCCGTTTTGGGCCGCAGTGCTGCCCAGCACCGGAACATCCGCAGCAACGACAAGATCATCATCGTCGCTCAGATACGGTGCACTGGTCGGTTTAGCAGCCCCAACACCAGATACGTCTACCGCCATCGGCCGTCGGCTTGTGAGGCGAGACAGGCCCAGGTGCGACACGGGAGAGATTGGAGATGCCTCCATGTCGTCATCCTGCTGGTCCTCTCGTTCTGTAACTTGCTGCAGTGCCCGGAGGAGCTCCTCCTCCCTTGCCAGCGATTCTCGCGTCGCGGGGTTCAGAGTTGCCACTCCCGGCTTGGTTTGGCCTCCTGGTTTGACAGCAGGGGGTTCTGCAATCCGGGCGGCACCGGCGGTCCCACTGACGCCTGCAGCGCCGCTGTGATTGGCGTTGACCTCTGGTGACGTTATCAGGACAAGGTCATCGTCTTCACCGCTATCGTCCAGCAAAATAGTTGTGGGCATGGGGGCAGGCCTGAGCTCCAGGGAGGTGGCTGGTGGAGCTGCGCGGCGCTTGCTTGCCTTGGTGGACTTCCAGCCGGCTTTACGCTTGTGGGTGGTAGGACCGTCGTCCTGCGGGGGGGCCTCCCATCTTCCCCCGTCGCCTTGATCGTCATCATCGTCATAGTCCCACAGATCGCTCATGGCTGGTGGGTGAGACGCGAAAAGTTCTGCGGGGCGCAAAGCCTACCGAGCTGTATCTCTGTCGTCCGGGATGACAGCCCCACAGGACCACGGAATTTGCCCTTGATACATGAGCGGCGTACGAAAAAGGGTACTGTTGAAAGTTGCGGGGATGCAGGGAGGGGGCATAGCAGACAGGGAGTGACTGGGGCAGTTCCTGCGTCCCCAACCACGGTTAGCCGGGATGCGATGGCTGTGACCTTGGAGGAAGCACGGTTATTGTGCTGCATATATCTTGCATCTAAGTATTGCGAGCTGAAGGTAAGACTAAGGATGTCTTGGTGCTTGGGCTCATTGAAAGGGCCCAGCCACAGCCACTGCTCACAAAGGAAGCTGAATCAAGTTGCAGCTTGTGTCAGTAGTCACAAGGATTGACTCACTCCAAATTGAGCGTCTCGAGCAGCTCGGTAGTTGACGACTCAGGCGAGCCAACCACAAGCACTCTGGGCTCCCCTTACTATTATTTTGTGATCGAGTATAGAGTTATGGCTGGATCTTGGATGGGAACTAGGTCAACAGTTAAAGTTCTTTCCGGAAATGCTACACACGTTCTTGTGATACTAGGACCAGCTAGACATATTCACCTCCATAGTGGCATCGAGCACGATATGGGCAATTGCACAGCATGCATGTGGTGAATGCTAGTCGGATTCCAAATGGATCCTAATTGGATCCTAACTTCGTAAATGGATAATAACAGTGAAAGGCACCGTCTGTCGTAGCTTTGTTACGGTAGCGATGCATCATTCCTATCACTTGGCCATGCGTGTTCTTCCTGTTAGGTTCTGGAATGCTGAAAGGCCAAGGTGGGCCTTTCCGAAAACGTATGTGTATGGACTCTTCATTTGGTAATGAACTTGCTACGCAAAGACATGCCTTAAGGCGTTACTACGGAAGCGCTACGCTAGCCATTAACTCACTTGAGCGTAAGGTAGCGGATGATGAAAGTATCAGCAACTTGCGTGCCATCCATCGAATGTGCGCAAGGACTGCTTCCGGTGATTCGATGAAGTGTTTGGGCCCAGATAGTCGGGGATGGTGGTGGAATTGTGCAGGCGCTTGGAAAGATATGATAAACATTCGGTGAGAACCCGGGACCCCGTTACCAGCAAAGTGCCCGATGCCCATAAGGCCACCTGGAAAGCCAAGCATCGGCCGTTAAAGAATAGTAGCCAGGAAGACGAGCTGGGCTTTGTGCACAAGAAGCTCTCTGATGCTCGTACCAATCGAGGGGGGAAACCACCGCCTTGCGTGATCAGTGATATGTACATGCTTGTGCAGCATTTGCATAATGTCGTCAATGGCGCTGGCGACGGTAGGCGCGGATTCAAGGAAGAGGGAAATGTCCTATTCAACCACATCGCTCGCTGTGATGGTTTCGTGCCCGGGGAAAGCTGTGCTAAACGAGGATTACAGGCGCCTGAGGACAGCAGTGGCAGCTGGGTGGAGGCCAACATCATCACGCACCACCGGGGAAAGGCCGCATGGCTTTACTCGGACCTCACGGAAGCTGAAGATTGTCGCGGAGCTGAAGGCAATGCGTAAGAAATAATAAATTATCGGGCTTGGAGGGGATCCCGCCGAATATTATAAGGACGCGGTGAAGGAGTGTGAGGGACAACAGCCTGTGCACTTGTTGGCACCATACATGACAGCACTGTTTAATGTGAATTTTGAAGGTGCTATGACTAATCCCATGGTCCAGGAACAGCGTGCATACATGCGAACCGTAGTTGGGGCGAGGAGCCCGACTATGGTTTCCCTATATCGCGAGCTGTCACAGAGGCCACTCCAGTTCCATTGGAGCAATCTTGTACTTAGGTTTTGGAACTCTGTGGTTAAGAGGCCGGGAACGCTGTGTCACCGGGCATTTGTCGCTGACCTGGAGTTGGCACTTGGGGGCGTCACTGAGTGTTGGGCAAGCAAGGTACTAGCCTTTCTTACTAGCTTAGGAGCGGAACCCCCCAGTAATACGCGCGGTAATGATCTTATAGCGTACTACGCCACCCTTAAATTGCCAGTTGAGAGCTTTCTTAAGGTATTTGCCAAGCGGCTTGATGCTCGGTGGGAGTGCCCGAATACCTTGGGTGACCCCCGCGTCTTCCCCATAGGAATTACCGGAGCCAAGGCGTGTCGCTATATGAACTGGATGGGAGCTGCCCCGTCTAGGGGTGCGCGTCTCGATTGGTTGGAGCACACTAAAGGGACCATGCCCCAGCGACTTCATCATGTGCTCATGCGTTTTCGATTAGGCTGCTGGGAGTTAGAGGTTAATAGGCCTAATGGGTGTGAGTGCACCGCGTGTACCTGCAGGCTTTGTGACTGTGGAGCAGTTGAAGATGAGTTGCATGTTTTCGAAGAATGTCCCGCTTACATGAACATACGGGCTAAGTATGATGGTGAACTAGTCCTTACGGGGCGCAGCATGCGCACCATTATGACTGAGGCGCCACCCCTGGCATTGGCCAGGTACCTCTCGGAAATTTGGGAGGCCAGGCACGTCGCGCTGAGGCGCTTCGCCCTGAAGCGGACGAGGGAGAATGATGATGGCCTCCCGTGTACCCGCATCAATACCAATACAACGTCCATGGGCCCCCCGGCTTTTACGGACACACCCGCACTTGTGTGCGGAACTTGTAACTTGTAACTTATTTAACAGCGCACACAGGGCTGATTACCCGACCGGCAAGGTTTTGGCATCGTCATGCAAATTGACTTTAGCAAGGCTTTTGACTCCGTAAATCACGAGACGCTTTGGCAATTTTATAAGAATCCTACGGGCTACAGGGACGTATCCTCGATGCCCTCAAGGCTAGCTACGCCGATGTTTAAGTCCGAGTTAGGTGGCCGGCTGGGGCCCAAATGCTCGGCAGGACGCGTACTCAAGCAAGGGTGCCCGTTAAGCGTTACCCTGTTTTTGCTTTTCATCGAGGTATTTGCTCATTACATCGATGCCCATGACAAGGATTGCTGGCTGCACCTCCATGATAGGTGGCCCGTACTGCAGGACCAAAACGTGACACTGGGGGACAGCAAAATCCAATGTGCTCTTTGTCGGTGATTTGTCGCTCATAACCACAAGATACAAGTGGGCGCAATGCTCCCGGCTTGCTCGAGGCTTTTTGCAAGGCGACTGGGATGGCTGCTAATGCTGCTAAGCGTGAGGTGAGGAACGGCCAGCGGTTTGCCGCCTGCACTATTCGCGGCAGGGAAGTGAGCCACTTTTGGCCTCACTGCTCTCTGTTGTGACAAGAAATTACCGTACGTAAGCTCAACATGTCCCTCTATAATGTGCTAGTCGTGCCTGTCCTTTCCTCCAGGGAGCAAGTGTGGGGATCCGGTTTTGTTAATTTGAACTTCGAGAGTGTCATGACTAATCCCATGGCACAGGAACATTGTGCGTTTATGCGGACGGAGGGGCCAGGAGCCCGACTGTGTTTTTGCTGTACCGCGAGTTGTCACAGAGGCCACTCAAGTTTCATGGGGCTAACTTAGTGCTAAGGTTCTAGAACTCCGTGGTGAAAAGGCCGGGCACTCAGTGTCATAGAGCTCTTGTCTTTCAGTTGGCGGTAACACTGGTTGTTGGGCGAGCAAGGGGTCATAACACTTGTTACCAGCTTGGACATAGGGGGCCCGCACTGATTTGTGTGCGGACGACCCGATTGCGCATTACAATACCCTCACACTGCCCGAGGGAAACGTTCTGAGGGTGTTGGTGAAGAGGCTTGACGCGCGTTGGACGTGTGAGAATACCTTGGGTGGACCCAGGGGGTTCCCCACCGGGGTCAAGGGGTTGTTACCAAAATTGTAGTGGGGCACCACCCTGTGAGGGGGCGCACGGAGGCCGCCCTTCCACAGTGATTGCGCCAAATCCTTATGCGCTTTAGATTGGCCAGTTGGAATTAATAAGGCCATGAATGTGCGCGTGCAGCATATACCTGCAGGCTTTGTGATTGTGGAGCAGTGGAAGACGAATTGCATGTGTTTTTCGGAATGCCCCGCTTATGATGGCTTCAGGGCTAAGTATGCGAGTGAATTCGGGTTTCAAGGGCACAACACGCGCACGATTGTCCTATGGGCCCCCGCTGGCATTACCTAGCTTTCTTTCCGAGGTCTGACGGACTAGGCGCACAGCGCTCCGGCGCTTTGTACCCAAATGGGAACCCGACACCGCAACATAAACTTTCACCGACGGTCCATGTGGCCCCCGACTTTGATGGACCCCTCCACACTTGTGTGGACACTGCAAGTGTAGCTGTAGCCGTAACTAGCATCGCCTACACCGACATATGTTGCTTTTGCATCATTACGCTTTTCATACCCATGGGTATGGAGCCGCTAGTAACCAAATAGCCAACCCTATTCAGCAACCTTGGCGGGTACTTTCAGCTACACAGGGTGCTCACGGCCCACGGTGTATATCTTTGGCCCACACCTCACTCCCCACTTTGGATCGCGTCCACAGAGCCTACGATACCCCGAGAAGTCCTCATATGCCTGGGACAATTCCTGGAGCGATGTGAGTGAAAAGGTCCAAGGGCCTAAAAAGCCCTACATCTCTACCCTGGGCACGCCTGTTTGTCTGTCTGCATGCGTGTCCCTCAAGATGCACCACATTCCCCATCCCCTGGCGGAAAGGCCCAACCTGCAGGTCCCTACTGAAGGACACTGGGTAGTAGGGGATTACCCAAGTCCAGGAGCATGCGTGTGTGTGTGTGTTACATGGTTAGGGTTGCGTGACCCCATACCTGTAAAACTACCCATATGGGCCGAAGGCCCAAGGGCAGCATCTATACGCCTAAAAGCCACGGAGAACAGAGAACACCGCACTATCAGGCCAGACTAGCGCCCAAAGGGGATAACTGAGTTGCGGTGAGCACACATATGTTCCAACGTCCTAGCCAGACGTACTGGTTCCCATTTCATGGCCTCCAACATGGGCTCCAACAGGGGCATGCGGTTCTGGTCGTTTCCTAAAACAGGTTAGTGCGGTTGTAAGAGGGCGCTTGCAAGTTCAGCCGGACAACTCTGGGGGCTTTGGTGCTAGGTTTTGGTGGCCTCTTTGTGGGATTAGGGCCTCCGTTAGACAGTTTGCCCTCTTATGATAATTTTCCTGTTTATGGGCAGCGTTCCTGGTTGGTGCTAGCTAGTTAGGGTTTTGGTGGTAGTTTTCAGGCCTGGAGGCACCTCATGTCCTGGGGTGTGATGAACAGTCCGCTGCACTTGTGCGCCAAGCGATCAATTTGATTACTTGTCCCCCGCGTAACATCGAATGGAAATGACATAAGGTGCCGTGGCATCTCCTGTTGCCCCCTACAATTTCGGACCTGTTCACATGTACTGCGGTTGGCGCGCATACTGGGCTTTTCAGCGCTCGATAGCTTCGAATTCAACGCATGACACTAATCGCTCCTAATATGACATTCACCAACGTACTCCGCCCAGCACGATCGCCTCGCTTTTATGTAGCGGGCAGTACGAGCTTAAGCTTTGAAAAACAAGAGCTTCCGTGCCGGACGTGCCGTTCATGACTTTGGTTGCCGCCCTACATACCCCCTTAGTCAACGCACGCAAACCATACTGCGCTGCGAGTACTTGGATCCCTAACGGCGACAGATGGGACTGTCAGCTAGGTTGTTGGAGCCTCCGGGGCAGACCGCTCCAGGGCATGCTTGGTGTCCAACAGAATGTCTCAAATGTATCACAAAAGGGTGCCTTCGGGGAGGTTGCCCTGCAATATACTGAAGCGACGCGCGATGCAAGTATACGTGACGAACCGAAATGCCCCACGCTTCGTATGAAAAAAAAGGCAACAAACGCACAAATAGCCCTAGAAGCGAGGACTGCAGTATAGCAAGTTACAAGTTACAAGTTCCGCACACAAGTGCGGGTGTGTCCGTAAAAGCCGGGGGGGCCATGGACGTTGTATTGGTATTGATGCGGGTACGCGGGAGGTCATCTTCATTCTCCCTCGTCCGCTTCAGGGCGAAGCGCCTCAGCGCGACGTGCCTGGCCTCCCAAATTTCCGAGAGGTACCTGGCCAATGCCAGGGGTGGCGCCTCAGTCATAGTGGTGCGCATGCTGCGCCCCGTAAGGACTAGGTCACCATCATACTTAGCCCGTATGCTCTTGTAAGCGGGACATTCTTCAAAAACATGCAACTCATCTTCAACCGCTCCACAGTCACAAAGCCTGCAGGTACGCGCGGTGCGCTCACGCCCATTAGGTCTATTAACCTCTAACTCCCAACAGCCTAACCGAAAACGCATGAGCACATGATGAAGTCGCTGGGGCATGGTCCCTTTAGTGTGCTCCAGCCAATCAAGACGCGCACCCCTTGACGGGGCAGCTCCCATCCAGTTCATATAGCGACACGCCTTGGCTCCGGTAATTCCTATGGGGAAGACGCGGGGGTCACCCAAGGTATTCGGGCACTCCCACCGAGCATCAAGCTGCTTGGCAAAAACCTTAAGAATGCTCTCGACTGGCAATTTAAGGGTGGTGTAGTACGATATAAGATCATTAACGCGCGTATTAGTGGGGGGTTCCACTCCTAAGCTAGTAAGAAAGGCTAGTACCTTGCTTGCCCAACACTCAGTGGCGCCCCCAAGTGCCAACTCCAGGTCAGCGACAAATGCCCGGTGACACAACGTTCCCGGCCTCTTAACCACAGAGTTCCAAAACCTAAGTACAAGATTGGTCCAATGGAACTGGAGTGGCCTCTGTGACAGCTCGCGATATAGGGAAACCATAGTCGGGCTCCTCGCCCCAACTACGGTTCGCATGTAAGCACGACGTTCCTGGACCATGGGATTAGCCATAGCACCTTCAAAATTCACATTAATGAAGTCAGGTCCCCAAACTTGCGCTCCATAAGAAAACACCGGTACAACTAGTGTATTGTAGAGAGACATACATAGCTTGGGGGTGGTAATTTTCTTATCACGACACAGGGTGCTGAGCCCAAATGTGGCCCGCCTCCCTGCTGTGAGTAGTTGCTTGGTACATGCTGAGAACTGCACTCCTGGGCCATAGTGCAACCCGAGATACCGTGCCGTCTCGTTGCCGGTCAGCACCCGCAACCCCGCCCCACCTAACCGGTACTCAGCTTCAACAAGCCGCTTCCGCTCACGCGTAGCACCCCCAAAAATGAGGACCTCGCACTTGGCGGCATTCGCGGCCATACCCGTCGCTTTGCAGTAGGCTTCGAGTAGCCCCAGAAGGCATTCAGCTCTATCGTGCCCTGTCGCTACCAGTGACACATCGTCAACGAAAAGTAGGTTAGTGAGATCACCGCCCGCCAGGCTAACACTCTGCTCACGAAGGGCGCTCCATCGGCTGGGGAGGCATACACGGCAATTAGCATCATGGGCATCAATATAATGAGCGAATACTGTCCAAAAAGGGTTACGCTAAGGGGACACCCTTGCTTAACACCACGCCCCACCTTGAATTCAGGTCCCAACTTATTTCCTAACTTGACCCGAAACTTCACGTCAGCATAGCTAGCCTTTAAAGAATCGAGGATGCGCCCGTGTAGCCCATACGACATTAGGAAATCCCAAAGTGTCTCATGGTCAACGGAGTCGAACGCCTTACTAAAGTCAATTTGCATGATAATAAGCGGCCTGGCTCCGGCCACAGTGTGCTTCGAGATAAGATGCCTTAATGTAAACAAGTGATGCTCGGTGCCAAAACCATGCCTACATCCAGCCTGGCTAACGGCACGTAGCCTATTGCCCTCACAGTAATTATTTAATCGCCTCCCTATGATATTGGCATAAAGTTTGCTCAGGGGACCCCCAACTGCAATTCCCCGGTAATTGTCACAGCAAGACACG
>NW_003307623.1:372821-380868 GCF_000143455.1 Volvox carteri f. nagariensis
TCTCGACTGGCAATTTAAGGGTGGTGTAGTACGATATAAGATCATTAACGCGCGTATTAGTGGGGGGTTCCACTCCTAAGCTAGTAAGAAAGGCTAGTACCTTGCTTGCCCAACACTCAGTGGCGCCCCCAAGTGCCAACTCCAGGTCAGCGACAAATGCCCGGTGACACAACGTTCCCGGCCTCTTAACCACAGAGTTCCAAAACCTAAGTACAAGATTGGTCCAATGGAACTGGAGTGGCCTCTGTGACAGCTCGCGATATAGGGAAACCATAGTCGGGCTCCTCGCCCCAACTACGGTTCGCATGTAAGCACGACGTTCCTGGACCATGGGATTAGCCATAGCACCTTCAAAATTCACATTAATGAAGTCAGGTCCCCAAACTTGCGCTCCATAAGAAAACACCGGTACAACTAGTGTATTGTAGAGAGACATACATAGCTTGGGGGTGGTAATTTTCTTATCACGACACAGGGTGCTGAGCCCAAATGTGGCCCGCCTCCCTGCTGTGAGTAGTTGCTTGGTACATGCTGAGAACTGCACTCCTGGGCCATAGTGCAACCCGAGATACCGTGCCGTCTCGTTGCCGGTCAGCACCCGCAACCCCGCCCCACCTAACCGGTACTCAGCTTCAACAAGCCGCTTCCGCTCACGCGTAGCACCCCCAAAAATGAGGACCTCGCACTTGGCGGCATTCGCGGCCATACCCGTCGCTTTGCAGTAGGCTTCGAGTAGCCCCAGAAGGCATTCAGCTCTATCGTGCCCTGTCGCTACCAGTGACACATCGTCAACGAAAAGTAGGTTAGTGAGATCACCGCCCGCCAGGCTAACACTCTGCTCACGAAGGGCGCTCCATCGGCTGGGGAGGCATACACGGCAATTAGCATCATGGGCATCAATATAATGAGCGAATACTGTCCAAAAAGGGTTACGCTAAGGGGACACCCTTGCTTAACACCACGCCCCACCTTGAATTCAGGTCCCAACTTATTTCCTAACTTGACCCGAAACTTCACGTCAGCATAGCTAGCCTTTAAAGAATCGAGGATGCGCCCGTGTAGCCCATACGACATTAGGAAATCCCAAAGTGTCTCATGGTCAACGGAGTCGAACGCCTTACTAAAGTCAATTTGCATGATAATAAGCGGCCTGGCTCCGGCCACAGTGTGCTTCGAGATAAGATGCCTTAATGTAAACAAGTGATGCTCGGTGCCAAAACCATGCCTACATCCAGCCTGGCTAACGGCACGTAGCCTATTGCCCTCACAGTAATTATTTAATCGCCTCCCTATGATATTGGCATAAAGTTTGCTCAGGGGACCCCCAACTGCAATTCCCCGGTAATTGTCACAGCAAGACACGTCCCCTTTTTTGAATACGGGGGACAGGGTGCTAGTCGTGAATTCCATCGGGTATTCAGCTCCGTAAATGCGGTTGAATAGCACCGTTAAGTAAGGCGCCAATACAAGCACGGGTTGCTGCCCTTCAGTTTCCCTGATAGCGTACTTATAATACTCGGCCGGGGTTCCCTCCAGGCCCGCGGACTTATTGTTGCGCATAGCCTTAAGGCCACTAGCAATTTCATCCTCCGTAAAATCCTTGTTAAGCCAAGCAGCTAATTCCCGTCTGTGCGTCACCTGGTCCTCGTCCAGCCATCTAAACTGAATACCCTCATTGCGGCATTGCCTCGTCTCTCCTGTACCATTAAGCACCTTAGAAAAATGCTCGGTAAAAGCATTAATATCTGAGATCCCGCAAGGAGGTGGTTTTCCCCCACGCAGCCATGTCCACAATCAGCGTGGGTTGAACCGGGCGTCCTTAATCCTCCTCCGCATATCTTCCATTTCAAACTCCTGAATAGCGGCCTTCCTAGCCTTCTTAAAGGCACGGTGCTTGGCCTTCCAGGTAGTCCTATGTAGATCGGGCAGCTTGCCTGAGACGGGGTCCCTGACCACCTTACGGAAACTCATCATATCATTCCACGCAGCTGCACAGTCCTCGTTCCACCAGTCACGCTTCACAGACTTTTCCATCCCCCGTGCACCGCCGAACGTCTCTCTAGCACACTTATTGATAAGGGTGCGCAGGTCATTCATGCTTTCGTCACAGGGTGCCCCTTCTACAAGCTTTTCCTTGAGAGAGTTGATGGTCTCTGTAATAATGCCATCAGGTTCACGAAAAAGCTCAGTGAAGCGGCCCTTGCGTGAAGTATCAAAAATAGGGATCCGTTCACGTGCTAGGTGAGGCTTCCGACCCCGTGCAGCCCCTGGCCTCAAAACGGCATGCAGGCGAAGGATAATCGGGTGATGATCACTCAGCACATTAGACTCTCCCCATAAGTAAGATCTAAGGACTTTGATAGTGTTAATCTGCTCGAAGAGCCCGTAAGATGCAAGGCACAGATCAATAGAACTGTGACCCTCAGTAGAGTTGGAGTAAGTGAAGCCCCCGGGCACATCACCAGGTGCCCGCCCATTGACAATGGCTAGCCCTGTGTCAAGACACATTTGTGCCAATCGGCGGCCAAAACAATTCAGCCCACTATCACTATTTTTACGGGGAACGCCGACGAGGGAGTGTGCCCCTATTCCATTTACTCCGGGCAAGTCTAGAATAGCTGCTGTACGGGCATTAAAATCACCTGTGATAAGCACCTCATCACCCATGCACCGCAGTCTATCTAGCTCGCCAGTAATGCTTCCAAATACAGCGTCGGGGACCTCGCTATACGCCAGGCCACTACCATCCGTGCTGCTATAAACGCTGGACCCCTGGGGTGAGCAGTAACCAGCCCCCAGTAGGAGCGCCCGCCCTCCAGGGAGAACGCTATGGAATCGCAACCAGACGATCTCCACCCCAACGGGTGTATTCGTTAAGCCCACTTCTCTCACGCAGGGGGCCAGCTCATCACGCACAAACACAGATACACCGCCTGACCTTCGAGAGCCTGTGCGCGGTGCTCTAGTACATGCAAGGTGGCTGTAACCCTGCAATACTAGTTGCTCCTTGGCACGAGTGCGATTAACGGGCGCCTTCGTCTCTGTAAGGATGATAACATCGTGATTGAGCAATCCACGAATAGCCTTAATTTGGTCATACTTGCCTGCCGAGAAGGCGTGGATATTCCAAATAAGGAAACGGATGCTATTACCCCCCCGGCGTGCTCCCTACTTAGCTGCCTGCCTCAGCTCTGCAGCCATTTTGCGGATGTCTATTTTCGCCCAGACACCGCTGTCTGGCTCAGTAAGCGCCATGAGGTGAGTACCCCGCCATGAAGGGGCCCTCTTACTATCGACTAGGTGCCGAAATACGTCCTGGTACCCTTTCTTGTACGATTCGCCAAGTGCTGTGAGCGCCAGTGACACTCTCACAGCCGGGAACGACTCATCCGCTCCTTCCTCCGCATTAAGGCCCAGCTGCTTCCGTAATGAGTACAGGGCATAATATGCCGCTGGGGTTGTCGTGATTCGAACCCGCTGGGTTGTCCGCTTGCTGCTGCGCGCAGCGACGTTTGGGTGTGCCTCGACGGTGCAATCTAAGAACGCGACCTTCATGCTCGTAAGCTGCTGCAAGCGCAGTTGCAGTTTCTGGATCACTTCCTCCTGCGTCCAAGTAGCTGGTAGTCCGTCGATCACCAGTGCACCCCGGTCTATATGTCCATCGGTGCTGCTGTGGTAGTCTCAGCCAGTGCTTTGGGGGGCCTGGGAGCAGGGGCGCCTGCTGTCATGCCAAACCCTCTGCAGCTTGCGGCCACCTCATGTGGTCTGGTAGTGATCGCCGTCACCTTTGGGGCTTTGGAGGTGGTGGTATCAGCGACGGCTCTGTTAGGTCTTGGTTGCTGTTTTGGCTGCTGCTGCTTCGGCCGTTCTTGCTGCTCCTTATGGAGTTCTTCCCGGGGATCTTGTTGGTCTTGCTTTGCAGGCGGCGCTGCTTTGGGGCCCATGCGACGCCCCCCCGTGGCTCCAGTACATCGTGCACCATCTGCCGGGGCTGTGCGCGTGCGCTCCCAGTCATTGAAACGCTCCTCGAGCGTGGCAACACGGGCAGTAACGCTGTCCACGTTCTCGGTCATTTCTCTGCAGTGCACCGCTTGTTCCCTTGGCCCGCTTGCGGCGTGCTCGGCGAGCCGCTTTTCCAGGGCCTCCATCCGCGTATCAAGGGCCTTTGCGTCCGCCGATTGGCTTCGCGTAATGATTGGCTCACTTCGTGCCGTGCTTCGCTCGGTCTCGAGGGCTTCAATGCGCTCATTTAACTCCTTTAAGCGTTGCGTCGTGAGCCTGCGCTCACCTACCGTGGCATCAAGCTCCTGTCGCAACGCAGAATTCCGCTCCTGAAGGCTTTTAACAACCTCTGCCTGCTCTTCTACTAGGCTTCTTAGGAGATTTCAGGTCGTTGATGCGATGCTTCATGTCATCGCTAGTCTGCTGGCATCTGTCAACATGCCCTGCCAATAGGCTCTGGAATTCCGCTTTGATTGTTGATATGCATATAGCGAAAGCACAGAAGAGCGAAATACGGACGGCGGCGAGACAAGGGCTCGGATCGGCGGCCACGGAAGCCATGGGTGACTCACCGGTCACCCTCGAGTCCCTTATGACTTTTATAAAGTCAGAATTTGAACGCTTCAACCAGAACTGGCAGCAGCAGCAGCTGCCGGTGAAGGTGGAGCAGCTAAAGGGAGAGCTCAAGAAGGAGCTCAAAGAGGAGATCATGGGGGAGCTGCAGGTGGACCAAACAGAGAAGCTTTTCCGCCCGGGTCGGCTCTTGGTGCGGACAAAGCCTTCGCTAGTTGAACAACTGCCGCAGAAGTTGAGGCAGTCACTCCGCGCCTGAAATCAGTACGCGGAGATAGGGGTCGACATCTCACCGTGGCTGGACACCCGGGCGGCTGCACCGACCCTAAAGCTGACGGAGGCGGGGCGCTTCAAGGGCATGGCCATGGTGGACGTCATCTTCCACGCAGACAGCCGGGGGTTTGTCATCCAAGCCCTCCTACATCTACGGCGCCAGCTGGGAGCCAACGCTAACAACTTCATCATTCAGGACTCGCTGACGAAGCGGGGCCTGGAGCTGAAGGCACAGCGGACAGCTACATACATTTGGCTACGCGACACTGAGAAACGCGACGTCCGCTGGGTACACGGTGTTGACATAGCGGTGAAGAACAACGGGACATGGCAGCCATACACTGGACCGTGGCAGCCAAGCCACGCACCGAACGGCAACGGTTCAGCAACGGGTGCAAATGCGACATCGATCGGTGGTGGGACCGGAGCGAGTGGAAGTGGAGGCAGTGGGCGAGCGTGGAGAGGCAGCGACCGCGGGCGAGAGCAGGGCGGTCCCCCGGGAGGGGCACCCCCCTCCCCGGGGGGTACGACAATGGACACCGCCTAGGAAGCCAACCGGAGGTATGAACCGCTTCGTATAGTCCAATGGAATATACGTGGTGTGACCGACTGGAAACTAGAACAGCGTGAACTACTTCGACTCGCCTTGCGTTACGACATTGTTGAATTTACTGAAACGCACGGGTCACTTGTGGGTAGGCTATCTCGGCTGATACCTAATGGGTCTTGCTGCTATCTTGCTGGGAAGTCTAGAGAACGGGGGGGTGTTTGCGTTTGGGTGCATCAGCGGATTGCACGTCATGTTACTCACTGCACATCGACAGACGCGCCAAGAGGCATGAACAGTGTCTGGCTGAGAATTCACGGTGAAGCCCTGAATTTTGGAGGGAACGGTTTGGTTATTGGCGCCTGCTACGCTGCACCGCTTGGATCTCGGGCTTACACAGCTAACGGACGAAGACCACAGGATAGTGTAACATGATGTGTCATGGACAGGGTGCGGTCGCTGGTGAGACGATATCAGCAACCTGGGGACGAGGTTTTGTTGATGGGGGACCTAAACTCCAGGGTAGCGGAGATCCGTGAACTGCCAGATGTTGATGGGGACGCCGAGTTAGCGGATTATGTTCAGGCTGAGCTGGGGCAAGCCAACCTATTGCGTTCTATTCCGCCACGCCTTTCAGAAGACAAAACTGATAATGTGTTCGGAAGGGCCCTGGCTACCTTGTGTCAGGAAATGGAGATGGTTGTTTTGAACGGGCGTGTCCAGGGAGATTTGCAAGGGGCGTGTACTTTTTGGAGTCCGACGGGGAACGGCAGCAGCATGATTGATCTCTTCGTAGCATCACCCGCCCTTTTCTTCAAGTCGAACCAATTGCGTGTGCTAGACATTCCTGTCGCACTAACCGGCGAGAGAGTTGGTAGCCTCATGAGTGACCACTGCCCAGTGTCGCTCGAGCTGGGGGTGCTGCGCGAGGGCGTCAACCCAACTAGAAGGGACAAATCTACGACACGTTTTGAGGTCCAACACAAAGGCCGGTACGAGAGCATGTTTGCTGCTGATGATGCCCCCGCTGTGCGGCGCATTTCAGATGTTGTTAGCAAACTTGGAGGCGAACTCGACAGCACCGCGTTTGTTGAAGTACTCACTCGAGCCTGTTCATCAGCGTTGGAGAGGGCTTTTTGCAAACGGTGCCCAGCACCCAAGCGTGTGAGGGAAGAAAAGGATGCACCCTGGTGGACCCAGGAATGCGCAGCGGCACGCAGCGACATGCTGCTGCAGAAGGCACATATGAGGGCACAGGGACTACTCGCTGATGAGCAGGCGCGGCATATCTTTACACTCCTGCGCTCTCGCTACCAGAGGATTAGGAAGGAGGCAATGGCTGCCCATCGTGTATCGCATTTTACTACGTTTCTTGAGGAGTGCAAAGGGAATCCGCGTGCATTGTGGCGGCAACTTAACCAGGGGGCGACACCTGATTGCCCAATACGTGACGTCAACAGCTGGCGCGATTATTTTGACGCACTATACAACGACGAGATCAACGCTTTTAATGAGGTTAGAGCGGATTACATGATGAACCTCGTAAATGGGTGCTCACTTACAATACCGCGCGGCTGGGCTGGTGAGAGCTGTTTAGCCCGATATCAGAGAGTAGCTGCTGCGGCGGCCCTCAGTGCCCCGTTTACCTTGGCAGAGGTCATTGCTGCACTAAAAATGCTGGGCAACAATAAATCCCCAGGACTTGAAAGGGCCCCTGCTGAGTGCTATAAGTATGCCACTAGAAAGGTGGGCGAAAAGGAAGAGATGGTGCTTGCACCGTATTTGCTGCGTCTGTTGGAACATATCCGGTCGACTGGGGATTACCCAAGGCAGTTCGAGATATCCGCCCTCACACCCATCCACAAGAAGGGCGACGTCATGGATCCAAAAAACTACCGGGGGCTTGCCGTCGGTGGGGCTTTGTCTAAGCTTTACGCGTTATTGCTCGACCGGAGGCTAAAAGCCTGGGGGGAACGTTGTGGTGCGCGGAGCCCTTATCAGGGTGGCTTTCGGCCACGGCGCGGCACCACTCAGAATTTGTTCTTGGTGCGACACCTCACAGACCGATGCCGTAAGGATTTTGTTAACGTCCCCGGACAAGCGTTGTTTGTTTGCCAGATTGATTTTGAGAAAGCTTTTGACCGGGTTAATCGAGAGCTGCTCTGGGTTAGACTTGAGGAACGAGGAGTCACGGGCTCTGCGTTAGATGTCATCAGGCGCTGCTACAATCGGGTGGAAATGCGAGTCCAGGTTGATGGAGCAAAAGGAGAGGCGATTCCCTCCACCCAAGGGGTCAAGCAGGGTTGCCCTATGAGCCCCACACTCTTCGGTTTTTTTGTCGAAGGTTTTGCAGATTACATTGATGCCCTAGACGTCGCACTTCCTGACGCCATGGCGGCCCATGACACCCCTAGCGTTGAAGGACGTCGAGTGCCCCTATCTCTCTATGCTGATGACTTGAGCCTCTTCGCGATGTCATTGAGACGGTTGATGAGCTTAGTACGGGCACTGCGGGAGTGGTCAGAGGCTTTCGGTCTCACTGTCAACGTGCAAAAGTGTGAGTTATTGTTTTTTCACCCCAATGGTCAGGTTAGAAAGCAGGTCTATGCTCTCAGCGGATACAACCTGGTCACCATGCGCGCACTGAAGAGG
>NW_003307623.1:380918-381868 GCF_000143455.1 Volvox carteri f. nagariensis
CGTTTCTTGAGGAGTGCAAAGGGAATCCGCGTGCATTGTGNCGGCAACTTAACCAGGGGGCGACACCTGATTGCCCAATACGTGACGTCAACAGCTGGCGCGATTATTTTGACGCACTATACAACGACGAGATCAACGCTTTTAATGAGGTTAGAGCGGATTACATGATGAACCTCGTAAATGGGTGCTCACTTACAATACCGCGCGGCTGGGCTGGTGAGAGCTGTTTAGCCCGATATCAGAGAGTAGCTGCTGCGGCGGCCCTCAGTGCCCCGTTTACCTTGGCAGAGGTCATTGCTGCACTAAAAATGCTGGGCAACAATAAATCCCCAGGACTTGAAAGGGCCCCTGCTGAGTGCTATAAGTATGCCACTAGAAAGGTGGGCGAAAAGGAAGAGATGGTGCTTGCACCGTATTTGCTGCGTCTGTTGGAACATATCCGGTCGACTGGGGATTACCCAAGGCAGTTCGAGATATCCGCCCTCACACCCATCCACAAGAAGGGCGACGTCATGGATCCAAAAAACTACCGGGGGCTTGCCGTCGGTGGGGCTTTGTCTAAGCTTTACGCGTTATTGCTCGACCGGAGGCTAAAAGCCTGGGGGGAACGTTGTGGTGCGCGGAGCCCTTATCAGGGTGGCTTTCGGCCACGGCGCGGCACCACTCAGAATTTGTTCTTGGTGCGACACCTCACAGACCGATGCCGTAAGGATTTTGTTAACGTCCCCGGACAAGCGTTGTTTGTTTGCCAGATTGATTTTGAGAAAGCTTTTGACCGGGTTAATCGAGAGCTGCTCTGGGTTAGACTTGAGGAACGAGGAGTCACGGGCTCTGCGTTAGATGTCATCAGGCGCTGCTACAATCGGGTGGAAATGCGAGTCCAGGTTGATGGAGCAAAAGGAGAGGCGATTCCCTCCACCCAAGGGGTCAAGCAGGGTTGCCCTATGAGC
>NW_003307623.1:381918-390755 GCF_000143455.1 Volvox carteri f. nagariensis
TATGGAGCTAGGTCAGATGCCGCTACAGCTGCACTGGGCTGAATCCGTATTTCGCTTCTGGAATAGTTTGGTGGAGGACACTAGTAGCGTATACCACAGCGCCTTTCGTCAGGAAATTCGTTTGGCGTTAGTAACGAATTTGCAGTTTGATGGTTGGGGATCCAAAGTCATTCGTATCCTTAACCACTTAGAGCATGACTGGGGTGAGGAGGCAGTCGGGGGAGGCATTGATATGAGGGTTAGACGTTACTCGGCTTGCAAGCTTGATGTCGAAGCGCTGATGGACACCCTTAGGACACGTGTCAACGACGACTGGGCAAATGATAGGCTAGCTGTGGACCCTAGAGTTTTCGTTACGGACGGTAGGAAGCCCGGCGTGAAGATGGGCCGCCATAAGCACTGGATGGGGCCACCGAAGCCGTACGCGGGTTATATCCCCCCGGCGCATCATCGTGCCCTAATCCGCTTTCGTTTGTGTGTCTCTGACCTGGCGGTTAACAGTGAGAGCAACAGGGCTAGGGAGCACCGCGTGTGCGCTGTGTGTCGTAGTAATGGTGCTATTGAGGATGAGAAACACTTCTTGGTAGAATGTCCGGCGATTATGTCTGCGCGTCAGAAGCTCTGGGACCTCGGTGTGCCCGTCAATGCGAACATCCGTGATATCATGCAAGTGGATGATCAGCGTGGTCTTGCAAAGGCTATTTTTGAGATGTTTCGCTCCCGACATGAGCACCTAACCACCTAACTTTCTCGGCGGTAACAGGCAATTTTGTTTCAGAGTCAAATTGACGCTGTTCTTTCTCATAACACCCGTTTTCTTCTTGCGTAAAACTTTCCTTTTTTGTTGTTTGTTTTGTTTGCTTCGTTTACTTTTTCTCTTTTTTCTTTTCCCTATCGACGGCGCTGTCAAAGCGGTTCATGAGCCTCCGGGTTCGTTTGGGCCGTACGAGCTCGCTGAAGCTTGTAACATCCATCCATCACAAAAGGAAGTATCACAAAAAGCATGATCTTGGATCCATGGAGTATCTGTCATCTATATGATCTGGGATTCATTAGGTCCTCGTCGAATGCGGACTTCGTTCATAGTGCCATGTGAACGCCAACTAGACAGTGGTACTATATATATTATATCGATCCCGCAATCATCCAATTAGCAATCTCGTTTGCCTTTGATTCTCTTCTAGATATACGTTCCTAGACTACTTGCACGATAAAGTACCTTGAAACGCAAGTTCCTTCATCCTGAAGGTTAAACGATTGATTACACAATAGCTAGTGAGCCGAAAACAAGAATTGAGACTGCAAATTGCAGTGTTTAAAAGTGGTGACTCTGTCACTTGGGCCTTGTGTCGTGCAATCTCATCCGCAATGCTCATGAAAATCCCTTTCGGGACCCAAATTTGTTGTCACAGGTGTCGATCACTTCTGTAGCCTTCCAATTGTGCAGCTCCACATATCTGCAAAAATGATCGCTGCTCGTGTCCAGGCCAAGCCAGTCGCTGCCGCTAAGCCGGCTCGCGCAGCCGTTGTGGTGCGCGCACAGAAGACCGAGGCCCAGGTGTGTTCACTGGATGGGTTAGCTAATTGTGTACCTTGCTCCCTCCAAGTGCTCTGAAGTGACATTGGGGAAATTGGAGCGGATGGATAGTGTAGAGAACACTGATTATACTTACGTGGTCTACACGTTTTACAATCCAATGTTTTCCAATATAATGAAGCTTTGAATAAACCAGTAGATTGTTGCCAAAAGAGTGCACTGGCCTAGATTGTTTCTATTGGCGCTGCCACGTAGGCAAACTTTAGGTTTACTTTATAATCAAAGGGATGGCTAGACCGGAGTCTGAGAACTTTGTTTCATAAAATTTCTGGGTACTGATTTCCCCTGGTTTCCCTTGTACAGAAGCCCAAGGTCGCCCAGGCTGTGATGGCCGTCCTGGCGTCCACTGTGATCGCCCTGTCGTCCTCGTCGGCTGCCAAGGCCGAGGTAAGCTCGCGAGCATCTCCTCCGCATGATCACTCCACATCACCAAGCACTGCATTGTATGCGAGTCTTCCATGAACCCAAGTATGGAAAATGCGTTAAGGGTAGTTCATGGCGTACGGATTGGCACTGAGATGACTGAATAGGAATGCGCTGACGGGTGTGAATGTTCTGTACCCTGATCCCTTCCCTTACATCAGGCTACCGTCAAGCAGGTTGTGTGCGCGTCCAACCCCACCGCCAAGGTCTGCCTGAAGGGTAGCGCCAAGTCCTCGTAAACACTTTACCCGAGCGAGCATGCAAGCATCGCGCTTCGCTCCGCGCCAGTAACGTGGCCTGAATCCATACCAATTTTGATTGGAGCATTGGGCTGTGTGGTTCAGCACGAGTGAGCGGACGCCCGGCCTTGTCGTCATGCCTAGCCATGGGGCAAATGATGAAAAGATAATGTAACAAAATCTAATGCAATACCACCTCTTCATCTGTGATTGATCCTCTTCATGTACTTGTCCGTGTGAAGAGTTGTAAACTATCCTTGCCCAGTAAACCATAGGGGAACTCTGGAAATTCTGGATTTTCTAAACTTGGATCTACATAAACGGTAGTTGCCTCTACCCCACATACCCATACAGCCCACATACGATATACATGTTATGAACACCCAGAATAAGTAAACCTGCTGTGTAACACGGTCCATAACACCTGTCTTTGGCCCCAAAGTGTCCAGACTAGATAAAAGGAACAAACAACTCCAATTCTACATGAATTGTAAGCAATAGCAGTGTGAAAGCCAAAACACAGATTAACGCTGACGGAGCTGCTGCTGGTTGAACTGCTGCCACACTTGGTGCTGCTTCAGTTGCCAGTGTTCCCAACGACGACGCACACTTCCCGCCAACGCCCCAACAGCTTCCACACTGCACACCACCAAGCCAGCTCCACCAACGCCATTGCAACCAGCACCCCGCCCCGCAACCCCCCCCGTTCTGCCAGCACCACCGCTGCCGCCGCTCAGCACAAGCCTCGCCGCCCAGGGCGCCAAGACAGGCGCTCCGAAACCCGCCTCCGGTCCTAGAGCGGCCTGCAGCAGCTCCGGGGGTGTGCGGGCCCAGGCTCCCAGGCGGCTGGTAGCCAGCTCCACCAGCTGGGGGGAGTCCGAGTCAGGGGAGGAGGGCGCCAAGCCATCCAGCGCGGCGCGGCCTGGGGAAGCGTTGGTGCGGGGTTAACGCGGGCAAGGAGGTCTTACTGGGCTGATAGAAGGAAGCAACGACTTTCCCGGCGCCGTAACCGCGTTCTCTCATGCCTTCCCCTCCCGTGCGCACCCCGAGCACTCACGAGTGTCCTCACTGCCGCCCGTCAGCAGCTCCTTGAGCAGCACCAGCGCCTCCTGGGCCGCCCGGAGTCGCTGTGGATACATGGGAGCAGTAAGCAAGCAACACAAGCACGCACGTAACATGCAGTGCCAGACGGGCGATTTCCACAATGCCTAAAGGTATTCATGCAGAGCCTCACATGCCTCGCCATGCATTAAACAAGACCAGCGCCCCCCTCTCCCCTCCACCTCCACATCCACCTCCACCTCCCCACCGGACACCCACACAACACAGCGCAGCACCACGCTCAGCTGGAGCGTGCATACATGGTGACAGAGCAGCGACACATGGGAGTTACTTCGCGGGCGGCCCACGTCATGAAAGCAGCCACTCGGTTGCGGGAGCTGCCGAGAACATTAACAACAACATTGGCTTTCGTAAACGTTTGCAAGACTACCCCGCGTCCCTCTCCCCGTTTCCACCCCACCACCTGCAGCCAGTCCGCGGGCGGAACACAGGACCCGGCCACGATCTCCAGGGAGGGGTCGGCAGGGGCGGGGTAGACCGGCTCCAGGGGGTCCTCGGAGCCTGAGGTGTGCCAGTGCGCAGGGGGGAAGGGCGGGGCGGGGCGAGGGGAGGGTGGCAAACAGGGGGCAGAGGCGGAACAGAGGGCCCTTCGACGGGACGGACTGATCACTGCTGATCACGGGAGGAGGCAAAAGGGCGAACATCACCAAAGGAGGAAGAGAGATGGGCAACCAGAAATCGGTGGTCAGGCCTCCAGAACACCCGGAAGGTCGGATGCCCTCCGGGTCCCACCGGGGCGGCTAAGGAGCTGATTTAGCTGGTGTGGTGTAGCGAGTCGCTAAGAACCTTGTCAAGACAGCGACCATATATTGCGGGTTGTGTACGGCGCAGCACCCATGGATGATGTACGACTTCCTCCGAGGTACCCGGGGTATTTGTTTCAATACCCCCTCTCCCCCCCCAAAGGCCACCTACCCGGTGGTTTGCACGCCGTATCCGCCAGCGCCAGCAGCCGCAAGGGCAAGCCGTAACCCTGGGGAACCGCAACAACCAGAACACATGCAGCAGGTTACGAACGTAGATGGGGAGGATGCACTGCCTGCATGTCTGTATGTATGTCTGTATGCATGCACGTCTGGTGTTCCCTTGAACCTAAATTGTTCACCACATGCTGCCCCACACTCGATGGTATGCCGGAAGCCCGGCCCCCTCCTCCCTCCCCCCAGACCGGTGTGTCTTAGGCGAGGCGAGGTGGAGCACTACCTCCCACATCAGAAGGAAGCACGACTGAAGTAATCGCAATATGTCTCTTCCGGCCTGTACAGTGTTTGGGTTACGCGGGGGCAGCAGCACCACTACTTCCCCCGGGGACCTGGTGAGGTCGGATCTGAGCTACCCTCTTGTCCGTCCGTCAGTCAGTCAGTCGGTCCGTCCGTCCGTCCGTCAGTCAGTCAGTCCGTCAGTCACCCTCCTCGGTGCCAGTGGCCCACCCAGACCCCGGGAGCTCCCCGGCTGAGGAGGGAAGTGGCACTGATACCCGCGGTGCTGACTGGGCACCCGCGGGGGCTGCTCAGCGGCATCACACAGGAGCACATCTCAACATGCGGCCCCGACAACGCCTCCCCCTCGGAAGCGACAACATGTTGGCCGCTGGGGGGGAGGGGCTGCTGCTCTGCCACATGGCAAGCTCCGCTCCGCCCTACTGCACCCCCCCTACGTGGCCCCACCCCAACCTTATACGCACATAGACATACACATAGACATACACATAGACATACACATAGACATACACATAGACATACACATAGACGTACACATACGGAGCCCTGAGCCACTCCCAACCCCGAGATCCACCTCAAGCCAGGGAGGGCAACATACGGCCCCCACCAGCCCCTCATGTCCGGTGTCCAGCAGCAGCGCCAGCAGGGCCAGCACCTGACGGGGGAGGTCGTACGGGGAGGACGCACCCGGCGGCCCCCCCCAGCCGCTGCCGCTGCCGCCAGCCCAGCCCTGCTCGCCAGCGGCGGCCTCGCTCCGGCCCCATCCACCCGGGCCCTCCTCCCCACAGCCGGATTCAGGATCCAATGCATCAAGCAGCGCAGTAAACAACTGTACGGCAGCAGCAGGCTCCAGAACCTTGTCGTGTGAAGGCGGCGCACTGCTTCGGTTGTGGTGTGCATCGGGTCCGCTTGCACGGTTGTCGGTTGTGGCGGTGGTTGCGGCCGTTGCAGTGTATCCAGTTACCCCCAGGGCGGTTGCTGCCGCAGCGGCGCAGTCCGGGTTCTCCATCATGAGCCTCAGAAGGGCAGTGGCGGCCAGGCGGGTGTGTGTGGCGGTACGGCACATCAGGGGCACCAGCAGGTGGAGGGGGTCCAGCAGGGCGGGTAGCAGTGCCTGTGTACGTGTACGTGGAGGGGGGGAGGGGGGGAGGGGAAAAAAAGGGGTTTGATGAGGAGAGAGGAGGATTCGTGATGGCGCCGTTAAGACTTCCGGAGGGGTTTCGGAGCCTGGGAAGGAGGTCCGTATACACCCCACATCACCCACTTCAACACGAGCGCCACCACCGCAGCTGTAATCTCTCCAAAGACCCCCCCTCCCTCCCCCAACCTTCAAACCCCAAACCCGGCACGCACGCACGCACCCGGCGGGTAGACGCTGCCGGAAGCACCGCCCCGAGGGAGCTCAGGGCTCCGGCCACACAGCGCAACACATCCACATGGGGGACAACACCTCCCGCCCCGGAGCAGGGGCCGGCAGGGGCAATCTCGGCGCCACCGTCGTCTTCAGCGTTGCAACACGCCGCCACCGCCATCAGCAGCCGTACAAGGTCCCGTAGAGGAGCGCTGATGGCAGCGGCGGCGCCGCCAACCGCATCGCAGCGGCCAGCGGCCCCCGGCCCGTGCTCCTCCCCCTCTCCACGTATCAAGGGATCGGCGCCGTCAGCGGCTAAGGTGGTCAACGCCGCCTTGGGCTCATGCTGCTGACCCATGGGTCGCTCTTGGCCACCTCCGGCTGCTTGTGCGTTTGCATTAAGAGTGGCATATGCCGCAGTTGAACCTCCAGGATCAAACGAGGCCCCCAAGCAACCGTTCTGGGAGCTGCTGCTGCTGCTGCCGTACACGAACCTGCGGACATGCCGCCGCCGCTCAGCGCGTGCCGCTGCAGCCGCGGCGACGCAGCCATGACTGCCCGTCAGCGGGAGGAGCAAGTACGGCAGAGATCCCCAACGCAGCGGACCCCCAACGCAATGGCTACTTGCCCCGGATGACGTCATCACGGCAGTAGCTGCGGCAGTAGCTGTGGTGGTCGTTGCCTCTCCCGGCAACGCGGGAGGTGGTCGCGGTGCAGACGCCTCCGCGCTGCCGCAGCCGCCGCTCTCCACCGTTGCGGCGCCGACAGCTGCCCTGCAGGGCCCGGAGGAAGCAGGAGGGCATGAAACCTTTGTACGACACTGTAGGGGGTCAGTAACACAACAACAACAACAGCAGCAGCCGCTGACGAAGGCCGCGTGCAGCAGCTGCAAGGAAGAACGCCGGACCCACCTCCAACCCTCAGGCGGCCCAACCCAGGCGGCTCCACAACCCCACTCCCGGCTCCCACATCTCCCCAACCTCAACGCGTAAGAGGGAGCCACTCCGTACTCCCCTCCCCCCCCCCCCCGGGAGCACATATCCTAGAGCCGCTGAGACCGTCCCCTGCCCGCCCACCGCTGTCCTGTCCTAACCCAGCCTACACTGCAGCGATACCACCCGTCCCCCCCCCACAACTTGAGGTACATGTCCTTCCTCCCCCTCCCCCTCCCCCTTCCCCTCCCCCCCGCCCCCACCTGCACTCTTCAGAGTGGGCCAGCAGCCCCCCCAGCAGCTCCACACACGGACCCACCAGCGGCCACAAGGCAGCCCGCTGACGAGCAACCACCTTCGCCGCCTCCACCCCCACCCCCACCTCTAGCCGCCGCTGGGGTGACTGCCCCAGGTCGCCCCCCTGCGGCCCCTCATCATCATGACCACCCTCACCGCCACCGCCACCGCCACCATGAGGCGGCTGCGTGTCGTCGCCTCCCGCAGCAGCCGCCTCCTCACCAGGCGGCTGGAGGGGGCCACCGCCGGAGGCAGCTGACCCGGGGACTGACCCCCGGTAGCGGTCCCCGCCGCCGTCCCCACCGGCAACCGCGTCCGCCTCGCTGCAAGTCCCTGTCGCTGCCTTTGAGGGGGAGTGTGTGGGAGGACGAACCACGAACGAGTGAAGCTGCTGCCAAGGAAAGAGTGTACGAGAAGCAGAACTGACCAGTAGGCGGTTTTGAAGGCGGCGACCTCGGGATGATGTAAGGATGACGACCGCGGAAACCTACCTACCTACCTAGCCGCCAAGACTAAAATAAGAGCGGGAAGAAAAGCAGCAGAACGAAGCCGTATAGAAATGTGGGGTGTGGGGAGGAGGGACCGGGTGTGGAGGAAAGGCAACGCGGTCGGCCAACACGGCGCGAGGGGCCCCACTCCTCTGGGATAACCTGGTTGGGGGGGGGCGGGAAGAGGAGCTCCGAATGGCCACCACCCCCGAGATATCAGGCGCCTGGACGGAACAGATAAACAAATTGACAGACGGACGGACGGGCTGCCTGACTCTCAAGACCAATGGTCCCAAGGTAATTAGTCAACGCGAACCACCACTCTCACCTGCAGTACCGCCACCACCCCCAGCAGCACTGCCGTACCGTCCCCCCGGCCTCCCGCCAGCGCCCGCAGCTGCACCCGAACCCCCTCCACAAGCGCCACACAGCGGCCCCGTACAGCTGTACGGTGATCGCTGCCGCTGCCGCCGCCATCGCTGTCGCCACCATCACCACCCCCGGCCCCACCGCCCGTCAACGAACCTCCCAGCAGGGCGGGACACATCTGGCCTGGCGGACCGAGCTGACTGCTGCTGCCGCCACCAAGCACGACGTGGCGGTGCTGGTACGTGTGGTGCAGGCCAGGGAGGGGCATCAGGCCGGCGGCCAGGCAGGGGGCGGCGGCGGCGGCAGTTCCCCGGGAGCCGCCATCCTCCTCCTCCTCCTCCTCCTCCCCGGCTGCTGCTGCCGCCGCTGTAGCTGGTGCGGTGGGGTGTAGCAGTACGGCGAGGGAGTCCGGGCAGGTGCACCAGAGGCGCTGCCACAGCGGTAGGCGGGCAGCTCGGAGGCCGTCAAGGGCCGTCAGCAACAGAGCCGGGGACGGAGTGGCGGCAGCAGCGGAGGTAGTGGTGCTTGGGCTGCCGCCAGTCGCTGCAAGTACCGGTGCTACTGCAGCGCCGCCTGCGGCCCCCCGCTCCTGCTGCTGCTGCTGCTGCGGCGGTCAAAGAGGATAACACGGCGACATACTTACAAAACAAGACTCACGACGGGGCTGTCGTACAAAGAAAGATCTTTGCAAAAAGGACTTTGCATCCCCAGCTCCAATCATACTTGTCGTACAGCCAGTCCGTACAACCCGCAAAAGCTGTACGCCACCGCATTTGCGGCCCTCCCCTCCCCTCCCCTC
>NW_003307623.1:391338-392952 GCF_000143455.1 Volvox carteri f. nagariensis
TCAGTTGCATGACGTGGCCGCTTCATCCCGCCACTGCCCGGACTGAGGCCCCCCTGGCGTTGCTGGTGGGGAGGGGGGGTGCGCGCTGCTGCGCTGGAGGCCGCATTGGCCACCCGGGCCTTATGCAGCTCCGCCTCCAACAAGAGGCACTTGTCATGAGCCTGTGGGGGCACATCGGGGTGGGTGGGGTGGTGAGGGGGAGTTCATGGGGGCGGGGGGGAGAGGGGGAACACGGGAACAGGGGTGAAGGGTGATGGAGAGCGACAGCCGCCAGAACCCGGACCTAACAAGTCAAGAGCTACCCGCCAGGCGGGGGTGGGGGGGTGAGGGGGAGTGGGGAAAGCGCGGCAATGCGGTGTAGCACTGGGGGGAAGGGGGAAGAGGGCCCGAAAAGGGGGAGGCCAGGCAGGTTAGCCCAGGCCCAGTTCAGATTTAGACGCTGCCCATTATGTCCCGGTGTACGGCGGAGGACATGGAGGCCAACCACCGCACCCCGCCACGGGTGCTCCCGACGGGTCACTCCCGCACCCCCTGGCCCTGGGCCCCGTTGGTCTGATAAGTCAACCCCGGTTCCAGACTTGGCCGTGTTCCACTGGGGCAGGTGCTGCCGGGCGGGAGGGGGGACAGGACCTCCTCCCGCCCGCCCCTCCCGCCATTGCTCTGGTACCCCTCCGCGCTCGGCCGTTCCGTACACCCCCCTCTGTGCTCCGTCGTACCCCCTCCGCACCTCCTTCCTCTCCCGCTCCGCCGTCTCCCCCCTGGACCGCTCCTCCTGCAACAGCACGACCAGCAGCAGCAGTAGCAGGATCCGTACTGGTGTTGACCCACCGACCCACGTGTCGCCCCGTACGACGTCAGATCAGGGTTAGTCAAACTGTCAACACACAGACCTACGAAACCCGATGTCCTTGCGGGGCGGCCTGGAGGCCACCACCCCACCTGTACACACAGCGGTCGGACTACCACCCAAAACGCACACACATACATACATACATACACACACGGACTCATACCTGTAATCGAATGGAAGCCTCGCGGTGCTTCCGTTGAAGCTCTTGAGCCTGTACGGCAGTACGGATCATTGGGACGCGGATAGCGTCACCACGGGGGGGAGGAACGGCGAGGGGGGGGAGGAGCGGGGCGGTAGTGTTGGGGGGTGGGGGGGTGAACAGCCGATGTGGCCGGGGGTGGGGCCCCCACATGTGCTCCCCCGGGTAGGACCCAAACACACCACACACACCCCTTCCCCTCCCCTCCCCTCCCCACCCCATGTGAGGTGAAGTCCCCCCCGCTTTGGTGACCAGATCAGATCAGGTCACGAGGGGGTTGTTGCAGTAGCAGCAAGAGTGGTTTGTACTTCTTTGTGCGGGCTCCGGACAGCAGCCAGCTGACACACACACATACTAACGCACACCGACAGACAGACAGACAGACAGACAGACAGACCCCGTACAGACCCCCGTCGGGAACCCAACCCCCTTGCCTTCCTCCCCCCTCCCCTCCCCCCCTTGCTGACCCACCTCAGCTTGCACGTGTTGTAACTGCTCCTGGAGCTGTTGGGGGGGGGGGGGGAGGGGGGGGAAGGGGGGGGAGGGGGGGGGAAGGATTTTTACA
>NW_003307623.1:393002-402691 GCF_000143455.1 Volvox carteri f. nagariensis
CACCGGGGGAGGGATGTTGACAGGGAGCTGCAGGAGGAGGTAACGGCGGTAAAGAGGTGATGGTGACAAGGGGATCCAACCAACCCCTTTCAGAGGTCCTCCTCCACCCCTCCCCCTTTCCCACCTTGCTAACTCTATTCTATCTCCCTCCTTGCGCACGTCTCCTGGTCACTGCTGCTGCGGGGGGGTCGCCGTGGCTCCTCTGTCCTCGCGAGGTCGAGGTACGTCCGCAGCCTTGTGTGCCACCACTGCTTTACGTTGGTTTCCAAGTTGAGACACCGGGCACAACCCTCCCCTCCCCCCCTCCCCTCCCCTCTCACCGACTGCGCCCCTTGGGCCACCTTCGCGCTCTCCTGCAGCTGCCTCTTGAGGGCCTCCACCTGGGCCCTACCACCAGGGCCGGGGTGTCGCGGGAGGGCAGGCAGGACAACAGCTCACAGGTCCCACTCCCTCTCCCCACAGCCCCTCACTCTGCAACCCCTCCCCCGGTGACACGAACCTCCTCAAAACCGAACTCCCAACCCCGCAGCCGCCTCGTCCAATATTCAAATACAAGCCTGGAATTTCCCTAGGGCCACGTGAACACACACATATATACGCATGTACATAGCGCCATACACACGCAAGGCACCTACTCCAGGGAGGTGTTGTGGGCCCTCAGTGCGCCCACATCGGGTCCACCAGGCCCATGTGCATGCACAGCGGCAACACAGCCACCGCCGCCTCCGTAGCTACTGCCGCCGCCGCCACCTACGCTGCCTGGGTACAACCCGCCGCCGCCGCCACCACCACCACTCCCGCCAGTAGTTCCGCTTCCCCCGCCTCCTCCCAATCCGGGGAGTGGCAATGGGCCCCCCGGGTGGGGTCCAGGGGGCATCTGGGAGGGGTAAACAGAGGGGGGTTGAGCCGCCACAAGGGGGCCCGGCGGCAGCACTCCCCCACCACCGCCAGAGGCGGCGGCAGCGCCAGTGCTGGACCTGTACGGCGGCAGGCCCCCTGGTGGCTGTGCTACTGCCCCGCCTGCTGTGTAACTGGCGCCAGCGGGTGATACCCCCGAGGTTGTGTTGTTGACGCCGCCGTTGCCGGGCCCTCTGGTGGTGAGGGTGACGGGGGCAGTGGTGGGCCCCGGACCGGGACCAGCACCCTGACTTGGACCGAGCATGGGCGGCGGTATTGCTGCTGCTGCTGCCGCTACTGCTGGGGTAGGGCCCAGTGCACCTGCTGGTGCCGCTGCCGGCCCCGCATGAGCCCCAATGCTGGTGGGGGGTGTAGGCCCCGGGGGGATAGCGCCTGCAGGGCCGGGGACAAGAGGTGAGTCCGGGCCGGAGGTGGGTGGGAGCCAAGCAAGGAAGGAGTTCGTGCATTGTGGGCCGGCGGGGTATTCGGAACGGAGGTCTTCCGGGGCACCGCCGGCGGCAGTGGGCAGTTGGCTCCTAGTGCAGGGGTTCGTACCCGGTCCGAGTTGCGGTCCCCAGTTTCCCTAAGAAGGGTTCCGGTCACCGGGTCTACTTGATGACGTGCGCCGCATGGCCGCATGTTGGGCACCCCTCGACTCACAGTGACCGACAGATAGACAGACACATTGGTGCAACCCAGTCCACCTGAGTCGATACATGGGTCCTGGCCGCCTCAGAGCTTCTCCCCGGGAGTATCGATATGCAGAATACACGCCATGCAGGCACTGCAGGCACGACTACTGCACCGGAAGTCGCAGCATTATAGCCCCTCCGTGCGATTGCCACCACAACCACCTCCTCACGACCCATGTGGGGAACCTACCAGTCTTACACGGGGGGCCTGTTGCGCCCCTCACACCGCCGCCCGAGATGGGCCCCCCGTCAGCAGCAGCTGCAGGGGGGCCGTACGTCCCCGTCACGTGGCTCGTGGCACCGAGACCACCTCCACCTGCCGTACTACCGGGCATCTGACTGTTGCTGATGCTGAATGGAGCGCCGTAGCTTCCGTACGCTGCACTGTGCATGCCGGTGCCGGGGGGTCCCGAGCCGGCAGGCGCTCCGAAACCCAGTTGCTGACCGAGGCTACGCGGTTTGCTGAGCGACAGCGCGCCGACAGAGGTTGTCGAGGAGGTTTGTTGTTGGTACTGGTATGCGGCTCCTGGCCCTAGTCCCCGCCCCCCGGGGGGCCCTGGACCACCCGTTGCGGGAGCTGTGGCGCCGCTGCTGGTGCTGCTAGCCGCCGCTGCGGCGGAATTAACGGTGTTGTACGGTGGCAGCCGCATGAGGGGGGTGTTGCTTCCACGTGCTGCCGTTTGCGTGCGTTGGAAGAGCGACCCACTGGGCGGCGGCTGGTATTGCTGGTTTTGCTGCTCTGGGGCCCGAGGCGGCTGTCCGCCGTACTGCGGATGGCCACCATAAGGGTTGCACGCTGGTGTGGAGGCCGTGGGCACATTGGCCGGGGGGTGGTAAGGATTGGAGTACGGCGGCAGGAGGCCCCCAGGGCCGCTTGACCGGGGCAGAGGCGCTACGGGCGCCGGCACAGGTGTGGATTCCGTGCGTCCAACTTGGCTGGGTCCAGGCTGCGTGCTCACCTGTTTACGTAGGCATCAATGGTTACAAGACGAACGAAAAAACATCAGGACGCTGCCAACAAGTTGTACCTAACCGGATGTTGCCACATCCATACCTGCCCGGAGCCACGGGACGTATGTGCCTGAACTATTTGATCAATGTCGACATCCACATAATCATCATCGTCTTCCATTCATTCAGCCGCCAGCAGGAAGCAGATTTCACGTCATTACTCAGCGCACATGGGAATCGCTAAAGGCTCACAACTCAAGAAAGTTCAACCTTATCAAACAAATCTTAGAATTTTCCCTGACTTTACGGCGTGCAATTTATGGCAAGTCTTTGCGCATGCATTAAACACGTCGAGAGCAAACACGATCTCCAAGATCGCCCCAGAAAGCTTGTTCAATTTGTTTTTTTCCTGCCTTTGGAGGCCTTGCGATCACTCGACTGGCATCTATCCGAGTAACACGCTAAGTGCACGTTAAGTGCCGTATTTTTTTAGCGGGAACACCCTTGTGCGCTTTTGGACCATAATCTGAATCCTTTACGAAGATTACTTCACAACACACCTGGTCACTTTTCACAGCAGGATTCTGCAGTATGCCATATGTCCATCTTTGGAGTAGCGAACTTTCGACATTGATGGTGCTCATAGGGCCGGCTTCCATTAGCCAGCCAGCGTGGATATTTAAGATGACTATGAGGCTAAAAGTCGGGCACCTGAAGCACGCGACATTTGGGGACGCATACCGCCCTCCATAGTAGTTAGCCGGTACTCAGGGTCACGCGAGCTCAATTCCACAAAATAAGCAAATATAAATATCATCTAGGTGTGTGGAAGCTGTAATAATTATAATGCTTTACTTAGTTTGCTTCGGTGCACGGTGAACTTACAACCCGAGAGACCGGTAAGTTTGCGAAACCTAGTTACACTATATTAAGAATCAGGATAATAGCCTTTCAGGAAAAATTGCGTTCTAGTAGCCCAAATGCAACGCATGCGAAGAAGAGACTGCGGCGGATATCTTCTATGGCCATTTGCAGTCCATGTTCCGTCCATATTCCGTCCATGTTCAAAACAAACTCTGTATTCTTGTATTTTTATAAATCGGATTATTGCTTTATGACAAGAACCAACGAAAATGCCGTACGACTACAGCTGGCATAAGTG
Organism: Volvox carteri f. nagariensis; assembly: GCF_000143455.1. Lineage (NCBI taxonomy): Eukaryota > Viridiplantae > Chlorophyta > Chlorophyceae > Chlamydomonadales > Volvocaceae > Volvox > Volvox carteri. The sequence goes on from NW_003307623.1 coordinate 396,705, forward strand.
AGCTACCATAGAAGCACGCGACAGTTAGCCAACGTTTAGTGGAGTGGAACGCCAGTTATCTTAACCTAACTAGAGGGCGCTAACTGGCTAATGGGAGTCGGCCCATAACTGCCGCAAAGGCGATCGCTCGCAAGCATAGACACAGAACCAAAGGTTTAGGTTGGCCTTGCCCTCATCGCAGACGAGCAATTCCTTAAGGGCTAGTCGAGGACATGGCAAGCCGTGGGCGTCGCAGCGCAAGACCATTCGTAGTAGCAAGTTTATTTGGAGCTTCAGTTGTTAGTTTTGACACTGGAGCCCGACCGGCTCGCGTGCAACGCCCATCGGAGCTTCGGAGCCCCAACCTGTGTAACCCTGAGGAATCATTTGCACGTTATCCTGCCCGCGTGCGATGCTGGCGAGGATCGCGTAGAGAAGTATCACTACGTTACCTGGAGCCAGTCCCAGAGACGTATTCCTGCATTCTTGGGAATCAGTCTCAGCGCATGCGTCCCAAGCCTCCACAAGGATTAATTAGATAAGAAACAGAATGGTTACGCAGTTGTCGGGGTGTCAATAGAAAGTATTATTGAACATGCATTAAATCTGGTGGTCGATCTAGCTTTTGAGTTTTGAGGTGCGGGCCTAAAAATCGTCAATGAAAGTAGTAGAATTGAGTTATGAGCGCATTAATTGCTTACATTCCAAACTTCTACACATTTCCGATTACTACACGTCCCAGGTTGTGATCGTGGCGTACAGCCAAGATCCTGTAGTCCAACACAACACCTGGACAGTTGTTTATTCTATTATGTACAGTCCGATGCACATCGGAATCCGTTGCCGAGTCCGATGCACATTGGAATCAACCAACCGAATGAAGTCAACCGCCAGGACAATCAACTATCCTGATTTTCCCAAGCAACAACAGGTAGCAACACCTACCAGACAACCCACTACTTCCTACTGAAGAGAAAAATCGTGAACGAACAAAACTGATATGCGCACTCCATATTCTCCACTTCGCACTCTTGCGCACCTCCCGCTTTACCCCAGATCTCACTCCCATCCATGCGCAACACACATTTGCATCCTTTATTCGTAACTACTGGCAGTATTTTTCACACTGTCGTTTAGCAGCCGCGCGGGGGCTTCTAGGCGCTGCAGGGCGGCACACTGATGCTCTGACCGGCGCGTACAGCGCCCACATTGGGGTTGATCAATTGCAGACCCTTGCAGTCGGTAGCGAAGTTACCAGCGAAGTCGCACAGATTGCCGTCCCTGGGGACAGCGTAACGCCTGCAGCAGCGAAGATAGCAGGCAACGTTAAAAGACTTAGGTCCGACCTCATTTGGAAAGGGAAATCCTGAGGGAGGACGCATTCTACGACTGTGCACCTCGCTGGTCGCGTCCGACGGAATCCACCAAAGCGGCACACACATCATAGTTCATTGAACGCTACGATACCATCTTGCAGCAATTGCTTTCGTTACACAGGACGCTTGGCAGCGCGATGTGGAGCCTCGTGTATGAACAGAGCTGGCACAGCCCGGCAAGCCCATGGCGCGGGCCACTCCCACCCGGATCTTAGGCAGGCAGGAGGTGAGACTGTGTCCTTGTTTGTCGCGCACATGCAGTTTTACGAGCCATCCCTTCCTGCCACCCATGTCGAAGCTACCTCACTACAGCCCCCAGGGGGCTCCCCCCAGCACTGCACACCCATCCCCTGCAGTTAAGAGTCACACATGTCGCACTCACTGGCAGGACATGGAGCTGGCGGTCGCTGTCGCCTGGGCCCCGCAGTTCGCCAGACTACCCAGTCCGCCGCCACCCACGGCCAGACTGTTGGCCTTCGCCTCTGCAGACCGCAGCACGGGGCCGGTTAAGGGGGGAAAGGCGGACAGACAGCGGACAGACAACTGAAAATATGCTAACTAACACGAAGCTTAGGGTTTAAAAAGGCCTAACATAAACCTTGCTTAAACCCTAACATAAGACATGATCCCCCAGGAGCGCAATCGGTGCGATTGAGAGCAGGAAAATAGGAAGAAACCCGTCCACTATCGCGCAGATGGGCTGTCATCTGTACGGAAAATACCACCATTGGTTTACCACCATTATTAGGAGGCGATACACTTGCGTGCATGCCTCGAGACGAGTGGAGGTCGTCCCGCACACGTCTCAATGTGCGGTATGAGCTCGACAGAGAAGCGGACACACAACACAATGTAAAATGCACAACACATCTCATGTACACGCGTAACGTAGCACAAGACGAGGCGCATTAGCATGCTAGAAACTGCAATGCCATTGCAAATGGGGCAGGAGTTCCCTCGGGCACTGCGGAATTGGGTCCGGCTCCTGTCCACATACCTGCGTTGGCATTGCTGCTCCCCTGGCCGCTGGAGGTGGCCGAGGCCAGTGCGTTCGCAAGGCACTTGGCACCGCTCTGGTCCAGACCGAAGCGGGGGGCGAACCGATCGGCGACACTCTCCGCCACTGCACAGCGAGGGGATACCGGACGAGCCCAGGGCAACCAAGTGAAGGACAGAACCTTTCTTTCACTGCTCCAAACGCAACAAGCAACAAGGTAAATAGTGCACAAGTAGATTTGAAGTGATGCCCATTTGCTTCCGCGGGGGGAAGGGGAAGTACACCTGCTGCACGCCTGACTTCAGGCACGATGACTCGTCCGCCGTCGTCAAAGGATCTAACGACTCTTACTGGCGTCGGTTCACCCAATTCGCCCGTTAGGAAAGAGGACTGTTAAAATCCAAGGCACCGAATACATACGACTTCAAAGGCCTCATCCGCTGAATGTGGGCAACTAAATGTATCACATCACCTGCTTTGGCGTTCGCATTTGCGTCACTGGACAGAGGGAACAACAGCCCAGAGCTGGACCTTGCCCGCGCAGCCGCGCTCGCGCTGGCCTCGCTGCCTCCGAAGAAGGGACCGAATCCGAAACCGAAGGACGCGGCCTTCGCCTGCGCTTCCGCCTCCGCACTCGAGAATGACCGCTGCGACAGGCTGCGACCGGCCGCCCGAATGCAGGTCGGCGTCGTCGCCACTAGAACCACGAGCAGCAGCGCCGCGACCAGGGGCGCGGACGCGGTAGCCGATCGTTCATTGCGCCGCGCCATGACTGGTCTCTTCGCCTGGCAGGGGATGAGGAGAGTGAAGGGGCAATCCTGCAACACGCAGCACTGGTCGCCATAGTTACCAAGAGATTCAGGCTGTACGTACCTGAGTAAGTGGACGGACGTCTCCCGCTGAAGTCGGAATAAAGCTCCTGAGTACTACCGCGTCTATCTATGCGTGCGCTACGGTTTCAAATAGATGAGATTCTCTTCCGGTGATGCCAGGCACACTTTGATGTCCCGAATATATACACGATGCGCTCTTGTGTTCCGAGGGTGGCGCACAATTTCCGTACCGGAAGCGAACGGTTTATGCTGGCTTCTTCGGCTGCCCAAGGGGTTCGCCAGCTTCTGCAAACACGCATCCGATCCAATGTTGCGAAATTTGTACCGCGTCATGAAGTAAAAGGGTCCTTGACAGCGACGGCGGCTTACTAAGAGCCGCGGGGCGAACGGTAACCTCGCTTGCCAAACCAACGTCCAAAACGGCGTTGCTTTCCGGCGTTAAGATGGAGAGCAGAATAAAAGTATGCTTTTGCAGATGGTGATAATATTTTTTTGTAGTTTAGTTTCAAGGATGAAGAAAACAATTTATTGAAACCTTCCGGTAGCGGTTGGAGAAAACAAGGTCCCAAGGGTTCCCAAGGGTCAGCTCATACACTTGTGCCTCCCTGGCAAAACCACCCAGAGTCATATGTAAGTAGCGCCTGCGGTACCGACGTGATGTCGCAGCCCCGTCCTCTCCTCCCGACACGTGCCCTCGCATGTTGCCCAACCTTACACTCCCGCAGGAGTGAACAACTGAAAGTCAAAGAGACCGAAGGCGTTATTCCCAACAAGTGCGTTTGCAGTTCTCCAGCATTTGCGCGCCATCACTCCACCGAGTTATCACGCGCACCGGTGTGGCTGCGCGGCAAAAGCTGTCCACCTAGTAATGTAATTAACTTCGCTTGCTTGATTGTTCCCCCTCTGCGACCAAGGGGGCACACCTGCCAATGATGGTCCGGTCGATGCCCTGCCTAGCCTGCGAGGTTCACGGTTCCCAGGAATCCTGCTGTGTACTGCTGGCCGGGCCGGAACCGGGAGCCGTAGGGCGTTGCAGGGGACGGATCACCAGTTTGCACGGATGTCTTCACAAGGCTACAGCCGCAGCAGCGCATGCATGGAAAGCCGCAACCTCGTCCTCCAAACGACTTTCCACTTCACAACCACATCCACAACCACATCCAAATCCCAGCGGGGAGAGGGGGGAAAGACGAACCACGAACGAGTGAAGCTGCTGCCAGGGCAAGTGTGTATGAGGAGAGGGGGCCAGGCAGGGGAACCTCCAGCACTTCCTCCTTGTCCTACCGGCCCCCTAACCCCGGTGTACGGGTAACGTACAGAATGAAACCTCAAGGGGGGAGGAAGCCACGTCACCCTGTTCCAATGCCGTACACAATGTCGGCTAAATTGCAGATACAGGTCCGACGCCCCGCGTCTCACCACACAGTCCACCCACCGGCATCCAGAACACCAACGCACCGATCTGGCCCTATAAGGCCTAGGTGTGCGGCACCACATCACATGCCACGTCACCAGCGACACGCACGCAGCGACTGCAGCTACACCGACACGTGGCACGTCTCGTCCAACTCCAGGCGGGAAGAGTGAGGGACGACAGGGTTGGTCCTGGGGACTCCCCCCCCAGTCCGGAAGGAGGACGACCCCTCTGCCGCAACCTCCCCAGCAGGCAGGCATCGGCACCAGTGGCCGATCCAAAGTACTGGGACCCCCCCCGGGGGGACCACAAAGGGCGGCACCACTCGTTCCGGGGAGGAGCGCAATCCCCCCGGCACCCCCCCAGGTGACACCACATGACTGGGACCCAGGACGGCCAATCCACTCATTTACCCGCAGCCACTACCGACACCACAGCTATGCTTCTGCTGCTGCTATCGCAGTGCAAGCAACCCCCTTCCCCCCCCGCTAGGCCGCTACACCCACAGCCATGACACCCGCAACAACACCCCCCACCAGGGTGGTAGCCGCTGCCGCCGCTGCTGCTGCTGCCGGTCCTGTAGCTGTCCGCTGCACCGTTTCTGAACCATCTTGCCTACTGCTGCTACTGCTGCTACTCCCCCTGCTGCTGCCGGCGACCTGAGGGCAGGTACCTGAGGACACACCACGAAACAACACAGCCACCGAGGCGGACATACATACATACACACACAGGGGGGGGGCATTTCAGATGGTGATGCAAACGTGATGGCGCGAAAGCAACAACCGCCAAAACCGCCACAAAGCACCCCCGGGCTGTACTCTGATGGGACACAGACGGGCAAAGGACGGGACACCATAGCTTGATGTACGTACGACAACTTGGGGTACGGGCAGCGCACTACTAGGGGGCCAACGACACACAGCACCATCCGGGCACATCATCAACTGCTGCAGGCCCCCCTCATGTCCAGTGGTGGTCCCGACCGGTCCGGTCAGTCGGGTCAGTCGGGTCAGCCGAACTCCCCACCCGCCCTCACCTGTGGTCCTTTGCCGCGTTCTTCTTGCGCCGCTTCTCCATGAATTTGTCCAGCTTGCCGCGCTCCTGCGAGTCGTACGACAATGTACGGTTATGATGAACCGACAGAATAGAACCATCAGTACAGCTAGGTCCCCCCTCCAACGTCGAAATCGTGTCGAGCTGTACTCAGCTCATCACCTCGCCATGCCATGCACTCCCATCTCCCGCCTCCAGTTCCCCGCAGTTTGTTCCTCTCCCCCCCCCTGCCTCCCGAGTCGGATCACCGCCCGCAGCAGCCGCACCCCCTCTTCCGGAGCGTCCACCTTCTCCGGGGACTTCAACAACACGAGGCAGAGCCCACCCGCAAA
>NW_003307623.1:403297-403804 GCF_000143455.1 Volvox carteri f. nagariensis
CGGGAGTGAGTGAGAGTGGGGGGGAATAAGGGGATGTGATTGTGCATAACTAAAGCGAGGGGAGGAGAAAGGAACTGAGCCGTACTTTTTACGACACGGCCTACAGTCTATGCAGGTGCAGCTTTGCACTTCCGGGCAGCTCGGGGTGCGCCTCGGGGGCCCCGCGGGGCGGCCGCAACCCCTAAACCCTCCCTCGCCCCGTGGACTCAGCAGTCCGACCAAATGACCCATGGGACGGTATCCGGGTGGCAAGCTGGTTCCATGTACGGAACCACCCCCAGAGGACCCTGATGAGGGCGGCCCCGGCACCCGCCAATGAGACGGGTAAGTCCCGGACGGGCAGTGGCAGTAGCAGTAGCAGTAGCAGTGGCAGCCACCACCACCGCCACCCTGACCCCCTCTCCCCGCAAAGCCCACACCTTCCACTCGGTCTCCAGCTTCTGTGTCCGGCGCCTGGTTGCCGGGGGCGGGAGGGGGTGAAGGGGGGGGGAGGGGGCAGCCAGTATG
>NW_003307623.1:414758-415344 GCF_000143455.1 Volvox carteri f. nagariensis
AGCTAAATGTCACATCGCCTGTCGCTGTAGTAGATACAGGCCCGGAAAGGAAGGAAAAGTGGTCCGTACCGGCAGGCACAACACTTCAGCAAGCTCGGCTACGACTAAAACCGGACTAGCACTGATGCCAATATGGCACCCCTATGAATGACAAACTCCAGCCTACAAAATGCCGGCGTACTAGTGTTTGCCTCGAAGTGAAGAAGTGTGGCTAAATATACACGGGACCGCCATCCTACCAAGCTATATTTAATAAATCACCCAGGAGTGGAAATACCGATCACCTCGTCTGTGAGCGGATCCATGCAGAGCAAATTGTCCTCTACTACCCGTAAGAAAGGATGGTAAGGTCAAACTGTGTTTCAACCACGCCTAGGCTGGCCTAATGCAGTAAAAGAACGTAATCGTGTTTGCGCATAAATGGCCACATGCATGTGTTGTGTCGTGAGCCAAGTCATACTTCCACGGGACTACTAAAAGCTGAACCTGTAGCCTCTCCCACAACAAGGGTGAAATAATACCCTTTCATGAACCCCAAAAACAGCTGCAGAGTGGTTGTGGCCCCCAAAAGAGGACTCACTGTGTG
>NW_003307623.1:415768-428929 GCF_000143455.1 Volvox carteri f. nagariensis
TGAGGATCCCCGGACTCACTGTGTGTTGCGGAGAAGATGTGGGCGGTTTCTTCTTCTTGGGCATGATGGCCACTCTTTTACCAGCAGGACCCATAGCTACATAAGGATGACCACACCTTGGGGCCGTGTGAATCAGCACAACTGTGTGTGTTGTGCCTGAAAGCAAAAGAAAAAAGGTGGCCAAGAAAGAGGTGGGTCATGTCTTCATAGAATTCCAGTACACAAGGAGAAAATTGTGCACAACTGTGCAATATTAGCCTGTATGTACTATACGAGATTTTGATATGCTCGACATGTGTGTTGCGAATATGTACGCGTTGAGCTACCATTGCAGTCGAAGCGCATGCTATTGCAGACAGGATACGAAAGTCACGCAGACATCCCAGGATGCTCTTTATCCACCAGTTCAGCCAGTGCAATGAAAGCAATAAAACGAAGAATGGGCACAGCGCATTTAGAACGTCACGACTGACCTTACGTTTCAGTTGCCCGGCCCGCTCCAAACATGCTACTAAGCTTGTATGTGTGGCGTGTGGCCGGTGATGGTGCTCTGACAGACGACCTCGAATAGAGTTGAATGTTGCACGCACGTGGTGTGCTGATGTCTTGCTGCCCTGCTCTCTCTCTCTGTTCCTGTGTGAAACGACAGCAGGAATCGCACAACAGTTGGCCGTATGGTTAAGAGGACGGCGGATATGCAAGCGTTCCTGAAAGTACGTATGTGGGAACAAACGGCGGAGGCGTCGGAGACAGTCATTGGGCTGTCCCAGAAAAGCGCGCACTAGCCGGCTTACCTTTTATCAGGACGCGTAGTTGGCAAAAGCTATAGAATTTGCAACGTCCGCGGCAAGAACGAAGACGGCTGCCCACAAAACCTGGACTGCGACGGGAAAGTGACATGATTATCAGGGACATGCGTGATGAGAGCGCGTCGCATTCAAACATAATCAGCATTGCAGGTTTGGGTGCTGAAGTTGTTGACTGGCCATGCAGCACAGGATATGAGACTGCAAACAAACATGCGGAAACTTATATGATTTAGGGACTTGTAATTTGTAGAACAAGTATGATCGAGTACACTGGCCGTCTCGCAATTATAAGCAGGTGGCAGGTACGGCAGGGAAGACGAAAGATTAAACTGTCAACTTGTTTAGGCATGTGCATATCGTCAGCGATGCGCGTTTTGTTTATGGTTTCAACTGAATAGCAGTTTGCCGGCTTGGAAGTCATTCGATTTGGCAACGGCGCTTATCGTGGGTAAGTAAGGTTTAGCATGCGCAGCCGGAAAACCGCGCTCTGATTTGAGTACCGTATTGTTGCGAATGTTTTGGTGGCCTATTTCATAAAAATAATATTTACTCTTACATTTATGAACAAGAACTCCTAACGGCTTTATAATCGTTAGCGCCCAGGCGGGAAAACTCGTACAAGCGCAGTTTTTGAGCTGTTTCCTTTGCAAAGTCATCCATCATCTGCTACTATTTATTTGCGCACATCTGGTATCCTCTATTCCACGCGCCATGGATCCGCCCAACTTGTCGCCCGAGCTCGAAAAGGGACATCATAGGGGACGTGCATCGGAGGACGAGCTGTAGAGTTTGGACAGGATGGGTATTACAGGACACGTGCAGAGTTGCCCTGCGGTGTGCGGTGATCGTATAGTAGCTACTATACCTCAACAGCTTCTTAATTTTTTGGGGATAATTATAATAGTATAAAAAAAGAGCAAGGGCGTCAGGCAATAAATAAATTTACAGAGGAATTGTAATACTTATTTAGGGTTGACCAGCTGCGACAGCTACTTCGTTGGAAGTCAGCTGCAGCGTCTGTGGACATTTTATGCGGGCAAAATAATTGAGAGAAAACCCCTTCACGAATTTGTAGAAGTTTAGCGCATAAAAAAAATGAAAAGTCCTTTTTTGATTGTGAAAAGGTTTGCGTACCAAGACTTTAGCGCCAATACGGTGCCAAAAGCACTGAATGGCTTCATTGATCCATATATGTTCAGATGTTACGATGATGAGTTGCTCAGTACTTTGGGGTTGCGGCCGCTGCTGCGGCTCCTTAGGCTCCTATGTTGTGGGAGGCATCTTCTCCTTCGCAGGGCTGGGTCATGGCCTGCCAGCTCGAGCATTGACCTCTCAACAATCAGTCTATTATCCAATCGATCCGTTCGCTTCCGCACGTACAGCGACACAGCAGAACGTGACCATCTTCAAGAATGGTTCTTGCCCAACCTGCAATCTTTCGCCGTGCAATATAACAAGGTTTGGGATTCTCAGGCTTGGCTTTTGAGAGCTTTGACTATGAAATGCAGGGAGTCAGGTGCGCTAACATGGAAATGATTTCACCAAGGCTGCTACAACTGTAGCAAATTAGTTCCAAGTTCCAAAGTTCTGCACATGTTCAGGGATGTCTGTAAAAGCCGGAGGGGGCATGGACGGTAGAGTGGTGCTGGTGCGGGTACATGGGGGACTATCAGCTATAGCGCAACATGCCTGGCCTGGCCTCCCAAATTCCCCAGATGAGTCTGGCCAATGCCAGGGGCGGAGCCTCAGTCATAATGGCGTGCACGTTGCGCCTTTGAAACGCGAGGCCACCATCATACTTAGCCCATATAGGGTTGTGGAAGTACACGAGGTGTGTTCACGGCCGTACGGCCGTTGGGGCAATAAACCCCTAACTCCCAACAGCCCAACCGGAAATGCATGAACATTAGATGTAAACACTGGGGCATTGCTGCTTGGGCGTGCACCAGCCACTTGAAACGCGCACCTCTAAGTGGGGCCGCCCCCATCCAGTTCAGATAGTGGCAAGCCTTGATGCCAGTATTTCCACTGGGGAAAGCACGGGGGTCACCCAGGGTTTCCAGACACTCCCACCATGCATCCAGCCGCTTAGCATATTCTTGAAGTATGGCCCCCACAGGCAACTTATGAGTGGTTTTATGCGAAGTCATCACCATGCATGCTAATGGGGGTTTCCTCTCTAAAGCTAAGACCTTGCTTGTCCAGCACTCAGCAACGCCCCCAGTGCCAACTCCAGGTCGGCAATGGAGGCCCGACGGCACAGCGTCCCTTTCCTCTTAACCACAGAGTTCCAAAACCTCAGTGCAAGGTTGGTTCAATGGAACTGGAGTGGCCTCTGCACCAGGCCACGGTAAAGGGAAATCATTGCCGGGTTCCTCACCCCTATGGGTGCCACTCCTGGGCCATTGGGTTAGCCATTGCACCATCGATATTCACACCAATAAAGTCGGGTCGCCAAACTTGCACCCCATGCAAAAGCATCAGTGCATCAAGCGTGTCATAGAGAGGCATACAGAGCTTAGGGGTGGTAACTTTCTTAACCCGACACAAGGCACGGAGCCCAAACGTGACCCACCGTCCTGCCACGTGGTGCGGCTGAGGTCTGCAGACCAGCAGGGGCATAGTGCAGTCCGAGATACGACGCCATTTCCTTGCAGGCCGCCAGCACCCGCATACCCACCCCACTAACTGGTACTCGGCCTGTAAGAGCCGCTTTTGCTTGTGCCATGGACTAAATAATAGGGACTTCAAACTTGGTAGCGTTCATGGCCATTCTCATCGCCATGCAGAAGGCTTCAAGTAGCCCGAGTAGGCATTGAGCCCTTTTGTGCCTCACTGCCTTCAGTCATGCATCATCAACGACAAGCAGTCTGCTCACGAAGGGTGCTCTATCGGCGTTGGCGGCAAACAGAGCACGCGAGGACGGCGTTATGTACCTAGGGAGGAGCGGGTATGCCCTGCTGCGGCACTGATAGCCATACTGAAGATCGGCACTGATAGCCATATTGAAGATCGGCACTGATAGCCATATTGAAGATCGGCACTGATAGCCATATTGAAGATCGGCACTGATAGCCATATTGAAGATCGGCACTGATAGCCATATTGAAGATGAGAAGCAAGCCTTGCTGGACTGTCCGGCGTATGGTGAAATCAGATCTGATATGGATTTCCTACGACTACGAAGTGGGAACCTGATCGTCTGGCGAAGATGCTGGAACATATGTGGTCCCACCACAACTCTAGCGTTCCCTTTAGTCGTTAGCCTCCTTTATCACTTTGCTTTGTCTGAAGTGCGAGGTAGGATGGTGCTTAGAGGCGATCTGGAAGCCCTTGAGCACTAGTAGGCTTGTATTGGGCGGTTTACAGCTACAGGGTACGCACCCTCAAACCATGTAACACACATGCACACACAAATATTGGCATACCGTGCAGTACGCCACCTGGCCTGCTAATATCACACATCTCCTGCACTTCGCATCTAAGACATATCGGAATATACATCAAAGAGCTTTCACGACCTGAGACACCCGCCCATGAGAAGATAACATCTGTGCATACCACCACAATACACATCGGCCAGTGATGGGGGGAGCTCCTAGCTGTTTGGTATCCAAGACAGCCACGACCGGAGCTCATGCGCGTTCCCCCTTTCCGTGTACCTTGCAGATTATTGGACAATGATTGCATGTACCTCTTGCTGCCCCTACCCTTCAACCCATGTATACCATTCAATACACAAAATAGAGGTGCTTAGCGTATCATACGCGGCCTCCGAGCTTGCTGCATAAAATAGCCAGGCTGCTGCAAGGCGGTGAAGGCGTTAACCCAGCCAGGGCACGAGCATTCCAAAAGGATCACTGTTCTGACACCATCACCATTACCGAACATCACTATTAGGACAACTTATCCATATGCACCAAGGACAAGTTGGCAGTTCACCGTCCTTGCTAGTACGTGTACCAGTATTGTGCGAAGGTAACAAGGTGATCAGGGAGCCAGCCAAGTGACCTCCGAGGAACCAGGCGGGGTAATGACACGCTGGACGGAGAGTGTGTGCATGTCACGAGATTCCACTAGATACATGATGGAACGCGACGTGGAAACTGCTGCCGCTGTGTCTCCCACATCCTCTGCTACTGCTAATACCATATACTCACATCTGCTGTGGTACACAGCCTCCACAGCCCAGCAGCATCAGCAGCTTCCACAGCGATACAAATCATCTCAAGGGTGGAGCAAACAAGCCGCAGACGCAACCGGGGCGCGGCCTTGCCGTACATACTTGTACGCTGCCACAGACTCCTCATAATTACCAGTGCACCTCTGCTCTATGCCCATGATCAGCTGCTCTAAGACGTGGCGGCCGCCTTCTCCGCCGAAGGGAACGGTACTCCCAGCTCCAGCAGCTTGCCAAACGCCACGGCAAAGTCCTGGCGGGCAGTCCATGGGGGAGAAAGGGATTCAAGAGGTGTTTCCAAATGCGATGACGACGACGATGATGATGGTGGCACTGCTTTCTGTCGCTCGTCAGGAACCCAACCGGGAGGAAACCACGAGACGGGATTAAGCAGCTGTGTGTAAGAGGGCGTACCTTGAAAAACGCCTCTTCATCCTTGGCGTACTGAGCGACGTATTTCTGCACTCCGGGTGGTGGCAGCGGGTCAGCGGGTCGCTGGGTCAGTAGCATCGGGACACGGGTGGACTTTCGAACGAGCGAACGTAGATTCAGAAACTAGATTCAAAAACATCACACCAGGAATTACGAATAGAAAGTCTCGGCCAACATCTAAGCACGTGTACCCCGTGTCCGCCTGAGGTCGGGAAAGGGACTGATGGCTGTGACTTCACATTACACAATTTGCTGCTGCTGCCGTCAACCGAAGTGCTGCTCCATAGCTGAACTACAGTTACGTAAGTCACCAAATCACAAAGCGAACCCCAGGCCCCCCGCTCCGCAACCGCACCTTGAAGGTCCTGTCCGACAGCAAGGCCAGGTCAGTGGGCAGCATCATCAGGGTGCCGGTCTTGGCGTCCTCGTACTGCAGAGGACCGTCCCACTTCTTAGGGCGCCTGGACGCAGACAGACATCGGGGACAGCGGCGGACCCGGGTCGGGTCGTGTTAGGCTGGGTGAGGACCCCAAGTGAGGTGCGGTGTGCGGCAAGTCATCAGACATACATGCGGCGGTTGAATCCTTGAAAACGGCACACAGGCGGTATCAACTACAGTACAAGTTAGGAACAGCCCGGAACAATAATAATGATTGGGTATAGTGCACCGTTTATGAACGTGCTGTGCCGTGTGCAAAGTGAACAGCGACGATCAATACGTGCATGGGCGTCCATTCGCGTCATGAGCCCCCCACGGCCATCTTCCGCTCCCACAGCCCCCTGCCCCCTCCCCCTCTATGAACCCTCTAGAGGGCCCCTAACCATGTCGGCGCCTCCCGCCTCCTGACTAATAGCGTTCCAATCCAACCCCCCTGACTCTGCCGCCCAGATCCGACCCTTCCTCTTCCCTCCCCCGCTCCTCTCACCATTTGTTGTTGACGAGCTCCTGGAAGTACAGGTTGGAGAAGGTGGTGGGGGCGTTGGTCCAAGGCCCGGAGAAACCGCTGCGGTCCGGGTGGCAGCGACCCAGCGTATGCGCCCCGCTGAGGGCCACAATGTCCCGGTCGTCAAACCCCATGCGGTGGAAAATGTCCCGGAGGTGCTTGGCGCCCTGGCCGAGGTGAGGGAAGCGAGTAGTTGAGTGGGCGCGCAGGACTGTTAGCAGGAACGCGAGGCGGTGGAAATGAGCCCGGAAACGTAGTCTACCGGCAAATGAGGGGGATAGGTCACAGGGAGTTGCGGCGCAGCGAGGGCGGACGATGTGAATCCCCCAACTCGAGGTACACATATCCCGTGCACATCGGGGGAGCAGTACGGCACACAAATACACCGCGGGAGTTCCCAGACGTCCTCAGATTACCTTGTCCCTCGGATTACCCCTTCTCTCCTTACAATGTTCTACTCCTTGCTGACTCGGCCGCTGACTCAGCAACCCCCCTTTCTAAACCCCCTCGGGAGATCGCCACGCACCAGAGTCGCATTCGGCAGTCGGCCATCCGGCACAATCTTGGATCCGTCCGAGTAGTCCTCCCGGCCTGGTCGCCATGCCACCGAGGGACCTGGAGCAGTGGGAATGGAGGGCGGTTGGGAAGGGTTGCATAGAGCTTTGGATGTCGGGTCAGGAGGCGGCTTTTGAACGGCTTAACCTAATCAACAGCAGGTATGGTACGCTCCCACCAAGAGCAACCCACATGCACTCCAACAATGCCCCACATTTTCTAATTCCCCCGGCCCCGGTCCCCCACCCCGCCTCACCCCCGGTCCCCCACCCCGCCTCACCCCCCATGTCCTCGATGGCCACTACTCCCGCCAGCGTCCACAAGTCCGCGTAGCTGATCCAGGGGTGGGCCGCCTTCACCGGCTCCAACAGCTGGCGGGCAATGGCCAGACCGCGATTGGCAGCCCACTCGCATTCGGGAGGGAACCTGTCATCAGAAACGGTGAGAAGGTACAAACAGAGAATGTCAATCCAGATACTGATGCCGCCTAAAACCACCAGGCAACTCCCGGACTCAGATACACGCGAGAGGCTCATGCATCCTCCGTGCTCGCCCTCACGCCCCTTCCAGTAACAGACGTCCACTATGCCACGTGCGTGTACGACACCATACCACATCCCACCTTAAGTTAGCCGACATCTCACCTCATGGTCGCGCCGTTGGAGCCGCCGGTGCAACTACTCTTGTCGTACGTGCCAGATGCGTGCCAAGCAAGCCGTACCAGCAGCGGGCCGTATGAACCGTCGTCATAATCCGCAGCTTCTAGGAGGGAAGAGATGGAATCACGAACCGCAGCGTAGTCACCCGGAGTCGAAGTCTGTGGGGAATACATGCGAGGCGAAAATTTGGCAACAACCAAGTTAAGGAAGGAAACGCACGGGCAAGTCTGCAAGGTGTGAAGGCTGAGGAAGACAAAACAGAATGGTCAGGGTCAAAGGACTGGCCCGCGGTGGCCTAGTACTATCAGTGAAGGTGGCGGACGAAAGGGTTGCTGGTGTTGGTGGCTGGCATGCCCCCGGTGTAGTCAACACCGTGAGAGGGAGCGCAAGGGGGTGTTCATGGGAACATGGGCACAGGATTGGTTGAGGTAGGAGCACAGGGGCGAAAAGCACCCAGACGCGAAATGTGTTGCGCGTGGGGGCTTGTGATGGCAGCGCCGTGTGGCTGTTGCCAATAAAGCTGCTCGCTGGGCAGCGCGAGCATCGGCGGGCAGGGATAGGGGACGCGGTGCCACCAACCGGTGTGTTAAGTCGTGTTAAGACCGGCCCCATACAAAATGAAAGATAGAAGAACACTGCGCCTGTCGCACGATCCCCCAATCAGCAAACGATCCCAACCTGATCCCGGCCGCCATGCATCTGGCAAAATGTCTGTCCTGGACCACCTCTCGAAGACTGGCCACAGACGCGACAGGCCTATCCGGCACCCAACAGCAGAAGCTCCGACAGTGTGTTTCAGGAGGAGAACCGAGAACTACATCGCCAGACGCCGACCATGCTGATCTGTGAGGGCCAAGGCGACAGAGCAAGTGGCCTCACCTTCGGGGCAGTCCCGGTGGGCAGCGTTGGAGGCCCGGCCAGGGGTCCAGATGGAGGAGGCTGCGACGTGAAAAGCGAGTACCCGTACAACATGCCAGCGCCTAGACCGCCAAAAATCAGCGCCTGGACTCCCTGCAAATAGTCGTGTAAGGAAAAGAGGGAGAGACAGTCAACAAAGGCGAGCAAGTGATACCCGATGGACTTTGGACAGGACATATGACTGGCTTGACCATCGAAATGACCTGTAGAATAGCCTACAATTTTACATCATTCCGCAGGGCAATTCCTTCTGAGTTTTTCCGCTCTGGCAACTCCCAGATGGCCATGGCAGTTCGCCACGTTGGCAACACCCCTGATGATCCAGAGACACGGAATAGTCAGTTCACGCACCCGAATCTTGCCCTTCGACCCTGAGTCTGCCTTAACAGCCTCTGGAGCTGCTTTGGCTGCCTCCGCAGCGGCATTGTCGGAAAACGTCCGGAACTGCTGCTGCAGAAGGGATGAGGGAGCCGCCTGCCGGGCAAGCAACGATCCCAACCGCAGCATGCGTGGGGCCGACGTAGCCATTTTGGCTGTTCGGTAAAGCAGGTCTAGCTCTTTCAAATTAACGATACCAAAACGGTCTAAGCGACGGTTGCCCGCTCCTATTAGACAATGAACAAATGATAAGGACCTGCAAATTATATGTGTCTTACAGGTTTAGCATGTTGTACGCCAAATATCGTTTCAACGACTGCCGTACCTGTGAAATCCTTTGGGCAGCAGTTGCTATTGAGCTGGATCCACCCATGGATGTTTCATGCATGTTTCATGTCGCCTGCGTCAGGTCATGTACGGACTCGACACCTTTATCCATCGCACGTCCCCTGTAGTCGGGCGTGTGAATTTTGTGCATCTCTAATCTTGAGTGAAGGTTTGTTTTCTGTTCTTTGATTGGTACACTGAAATCCTAAGTCGGAGCGAATAACTGAAGGATGGAACGCGACGAGGTCAGTTATGGGTTTGACTGGAATTTTTTGACTTTTCACTTTATTCATAGTTTTACAGTAATGTAATGTCGCGGATGTGCATGCAGGTGGACGGCGCCAAGTGGGACGCTTGGAACCGGGCACTAGCCGGAACAGCTGGTGTTCTTGCTGTTGGAGGTCGCAAAGACGACGGTTCTTTGGCAAAACTTTACGATATTGCTGTGGAGCTTCGTGAACGGCTTCGTTACAGGTCGGCTCGCGGGGAATCGTGGTGGGCGCGTATGCTGGGGCCAATACGCAGCCTCGATGCGTACGTAAGCATGATTGGTTAAGATGAAGATTGGAGAAGTATTCGCGTTAGGTGTATTGGGTGAAAGAAATTACCTTTCGCGTTACCGAGGGCTTGTTGTCCCCCATGTTAACACGACGATCAACCGCCCTTCATGAAATTATAATCCTCATATAGTATCTGGTATCCTAATTACACACAACACGTTTTGCTCGCTTCGGTCGGAGTGGAGGCCAGCCAACATCGAGCCACTCCAGGCGGTAAACCAGCGCAAACCAAAAAACATTCAAGCGCAAAGAAGCCGATTTTGACACTTTATGTTTCCGGCTATAATACTTATGCCATCTGCGTCGTTTGATATTTGGGTCTTGTCTATCCGGCTAGGGTGGAGTAACGCCAACTGGCTATGCTACTTGCAGTGAAAAATCCATTTAACAGAAAAACGCAAGCTTTTGCAGCTGCAACCTTTCACTTCTTATGTCTCGGAGCGCTGTCGCTCACAGCGAAACAGTGAAAGAAGGCCTTACCAAACGTTGACCTGCTTAAGCCATGCATGTGCATAACCTGATAGGAAAACACTGAAAGCACCTGAAAAGCGACAAAACGAGCTGTACTCATTCGATCTCCTCATACATACCACCGCTCTGTACCCGCTACGCTTTTCCCTCGCACCCACTGTGATTCCCCCTTCCCTCATCCCGCTCTCCGGCCTCGCTCCCTCTCCCCCCTCAGCCAGGCCCGGCTCCGCAATCTGAAGCAAGAGCTGTCCGCCACCGCGGCCGCCGCCCGGTCGGAGCGCCATGAGGCTATGATCCGATTGCAGGAGCTGGAGACGGAGGTGGCCAGGCTGGCGGGGGCGGTGGGTGAGGGAGGGGTGAGGCGAGGAGCGTGTGGGGAGGATTTGTGGGTGCGTGGGTGGGTGAGGGAGGGTGGGGGGAGTTCACACGTGGACATGCAGGTATGTATGTATGTATGTGGAAGGATGCTCAGATGCGGCGAGAGGGCAAAGAGAGGGGCCTGAGAGGGAAGTTGAGAGCGAGCCCGGAGCTGACCCACATGCAGCCACCAGGCAGTTTGTCGTGTGGGTGCGTTGCGGACTGGGCGGCGAGGGGGTGTACTGGTGGGGGGAGGGCGGGTTGGTTCTGCCTGAGCCCACTGGATATCCTTTCCCCCCATCGGCTTTCCCCCCTCGCTTATACCCCCTCTCCATCCCCTCCCCCGGCCCCCTCCCCCCTGCAGGTCCAGGCCCAGGGCAGCACACTGGCCGCAAGGGAAACCGTGTCTCAATCGCAGGTGGGGGGTCGAGGGGGTGGGTGGGGGTGGGGGAGGGATGACGAAGGGTTTGAGGGGGGGCGTGTCAGAGCCGAGATGGCGAGCTAGGAGTCATCATGGATCAGTAGCCACTGGCACACGGGTTCCGGAGCTCGGATCTGCCACCGCCCAGCACGGGGTGGGCGGCAGTGGAGGCAGTGGGGGCGAAGGGGAGGGAGGGAGAGGAGGGAGGGGAGGGGGACCAAGGAGGCATGACGGCTGGTGCAGGGGTAATGAGGGGTGATGGGGTAATGACGGCGTTACGGAGACGTGGAGGGACTAGCCACAAGCACGTCGGGGAGGTTGCTTCGCTTTCTCTACCAGCCTTCCCTACCCGGCTCAATCTCTTCCTTAATCGCCTCATCTTGCATCCACCTCCTCCCTCCCCTCCCCCCTAAATTACTTGTCTACCTATGATATAATCTTTTCTTCAATCGTCTGTGCTTCGTCGTACTCCCTCTCCCTCCTCCCTCCTCCCCGACACCAGGCAGCGGAGAATGAGCAGTTGCGGCGGCACATCGCCAGGCTGGAGGGACAGCTGCAGGTGGGGGCGGGGGGATCACAGGCTTTGCTGTATCGCCTATGTCGTACCAATGCCGAGGGCTGCTTGCCTCCAGGGTCCCCTTGCTGTGCAGGGGAGGGTGGCGTCCCCACTCACTGATAGCGCACTCCTATCTGTTAGGTGACCTGATCTGGCTCCTAATTAAGCGCCGTCAGACACCACCCCACGATAAGGCTTTCTTATCCGGACTCCCCCTCGCCCCGCCGAACCCCATGTACCCCCGCCCGCTGCTCGGTGGTGCGGCTGACCTGGGCGCCATCGCTGCTGCCGCCCCTGCGACCGCTGCTGCTACTGCTGCCGAGGGCTGTAGCGCTGCGAGGAGGACAGGTGGGAAACAGGGGCAGTGTACGAGTGTGTTTGTGTTCGTGTTTTATTTGTATGTATGTGTGTTTGGTGGGGGTTATGGGGTCGTTTTGAGGGGTCAGTGGGCTGAGTCGGGGGGTGCTGAGGGTGTGGGGGAAAAAGGGTGGGGAGGGGGGAGGGGCGCACTCCGGTGGATTGGGGGGCTGCCGGGGGCCCGACCGGTGCCTGATGGTGGGTCTGAGGTTGGTGTGAGTCAGGAGATGTACAGCAGTACAGTGCCCTTCTTCCCGTGTTCCTACTGCCGTACTCTATCCGTACATGCATCTGGTATTCGTACCCCCCACAGGCGTGTGACGATCTCGGAGCGCAACGATGCACTGCGGCACCTGGACAGAATGACCCGACTGCTAGAGGTACGACAACTGGTGTGTCGTGTCCGCGTGTGTGTTGGTGTGTTTAGTGCGGGCGTGTCAGGGAGAGGGTCAAGGTACGGAACGCACGAGGTCATGTATGTATGGAGCCACCAGCACCAGCACCAGGCGGCTACCCCTTCCCCCCCTCCCCCTCTCCCCCTCCTTCGGAGCGGGTTCCAACCCCGCCCTGCCGGACTGCCCCTTTTGTCCATGTCGGGCTGCTCCAATGGAGGGGGGAAGGGGGGAGGGAGGGAGTGTGTATGTGTCTGGTTCCCAACGTGCCTGGTCTGGTCCTGTACCCCCGCACCCTAGGGTGGCATGTCAGTCGGTACGTCGGTCTGGGTCCGCTGGTTCCTGCGTCCCTCTGTCTTCACGAGGGCTTCGTCGTACACAGTATCTCAGATGCCTCCTTTGTCCGTATGTACGTATGTCTGTGTTCCCCCCTCAGGAGTCGGAGGCCCGTGTGGCCGCGGTGCAGGCGGAGCACAGCAACCTACTCGGTGAGTGAGGAGAAGGGCGGACGGGGGAGGGGGGAGTTCTGGAACACACCCACACCCGCACCCACACCCACCTCCCTTTTATGTATGCGTATATGAATGTACGACCCCTCCCCCCCCTCGTCAACCCCGTCACCCCAGACGAGATGGTGGCCGCCAAGGGCCGCTTAGCTGACCTGTCAGCCCTGGAGACGCTGTACGGCGCCGCACGGGACGAGCTTCAACGTCTGGACAAGGAGAACTTGGAGCTCAAGGACATTGCGGCGTCGGGGGGTGTGACGTTGGGCCGCAGCAGGATCCTGGAGGCGCTGGGAATAGCGGACAGCAGCACCACGGCGGCAGCGGCGGGGGCAGGGGGGG
>NW_003307623.1:428979-431880 GCF_000143455.1 Volvox carteri f. nagariensis
GGGGGGGGGGGGGGGGGGGCCCGGGGACGCCGACGGGGGCAAGGGTCCGGAGGCGGAGTCGGTCTGGGAGCCATTCGCCCTCGCCGCGTAGCCCCTCTTTGGGGTTTGGCGGTATGGCGCTGCTGGGTTACGGGGGCCTTATGGGGTCACCGGCGGGTGGGGGTGGCGGGTCGGGGGGGTTGGCGCTCGGGGGAGCTGGGGGAGGAAATCGGAGCCGCAGCAGCACTTCCCGAGCGAGGCGCGGGACGTCCCTTCCGTCGGGTGAGTAACGTGTGTTTATCAGTATACCACGTGGCGTACGGCAATACGGCCGCTCTTCCACGATTTTTGTGCTTTCGCTTTTGCCGTACATCCGTTCCACTCGTACACCCCTTCCCCCTCTGTTTAAATATCCTTGTCCATCTCTCCTTCTCCCCCCTCATCCTCAAACCCCCAAACCGCCGCGGTCCGGGTCCACTTCTCGTCACTCACCCCGCATGTGACAGCTCCGCCACCCGCTAACCTCCACCTAGGGTTATGTGCCGTACATCTTGAATCCATAGCTTGTGGCGTGTTCACCTGCAGCGGTAATTGCCCTCTCCTTCCCCCCGGGTCCCCGAAACCCCCACCCCACCCCACCCACCCCACCCACCCCAACCCACACACACACACATACACGGAGGTACACCCTCCAATCCTCATTGCCCCGTCCCACTCGCTCCTCCTCCCCGCCCCCTCCGAGGCTCTCAACCACATGGGTCTCCTACCGAACTTACGATCCTCTCCCCCCCTCCATATCCCCAGGCCCGTCCATTTCCTCCAGACCCCTGTCGCCCGCCGGGGGACGCATGCTTCAGTTGTCCCCATCACGGGCCGCCTCGCAGTCGTACTCCCAGTCGTACTCCCAGTCGTGCTCTCCTCCCCTGGAGGACCCTGTCAGCGAAATGGCCTTCCTGGGTCCGCCCTCCTCCGCCTACCCCCCCGACCCGGAGAACTACCTGTTCTACAGAGTGGGAGGGGGGTACGAGGCAAGAGTGGTGAGTGACCCGTGGGTCGGGTGTTGGCAGGGATGAGGGGGGGCTCAGGGGGGGCCTTGGAAGGTGTGACTGGGTGCGGTGGGGAGGTGTGGGGGGGCGCTGTCCCGACAACAGCCGTTGACACTGACTGGATGGGGCTCTGATGACCCTAAGTTACACATACACACACGCACATACGCACACAGGAAACGCGTAAAGTTCTTCCTCTCCTCGTGCTATTTCCCCTTTCTCCCCTAGCGACCTCTCCCCGGCCTACCCCCACCCTTCCGACCCCGCCTGCTGCCGCTAACCCCTCTACCCCCCTTCAGGACCCCACGCAGCCAACGAACCCCCAACCCCGGGCCAGTGGCTGGGTACCCAAAGACGTCGTACGGCTGGTGCAGGTACGTGTTTATGTACGAATGTGTATGGTACGTAGATTGCGGGGATGCAGTCCGTAGTAGGTGGAAGGAGGTAGCGGCAACAGAGGAATGAGGAGGTGCCGTACTAGCCACTGCTGGTTCATAGTAAGGAGCGGCTACACACCACCCCCCTGACCCCGGGACCGCCATTACTCCCCCACCCCCACCCCCCTGACCCCCACCCCCCTGACCCCCGTGCCTCCGCCGCAGGCTTTCCGCCACAGCTACGGTTTGAACTTGGAGTGGCGGTTCTGGGAGCCGTTGGTGCTGCTCATTGACGAGGTGTACCGCAACCGGGCGGGGGTGACTCTGGCGGCCATGAGGGCGGCGCAGAGGGAGAAACTCAAGGTGAGGGGGGAGGGGGAGGGCGCAGGGGGCTGGCTGCGTGAGGAGGGGATTCTAGGGGAACATCTGGGGGGACTTGGAAGGGGCGCGGGGCATGGCAGTGACCTTAGCTCATTGCGTGGAGAAGCGAACAAGATGTACGGTGATGAGGGCGGGTGAGTGTATCTATGTATGTATGTGCGTGTGTGTTCCTCAGGCGGGACATCTCACGCCTCCCCTCCCCTAACATCCCTCCCCTCCCCCTCCCCCTCCCCTCCCCTCCGCCTCCCCCTCCCCCTCTAACCCCGCCAATCGGCAGTTTGCATGTCAGCAATTGTCTGTACTTGACGTTTGCATGATTGCATGGTTACTCCTCTTAACCGCCAACCAACTCCAACCGACTGCAGGCGATCAAGCGGCAGGTTCGGGCGGCCCTGGGTTACCCGAGTGCCGTTGCCAACGGAAAAATCAACCACCTGCAACGGCAACTTAACAGCGCACGGAAGATCCTTGCGCTCACTGACCGAAAGGTGGGCGTGTGTGTGCACGTATGTATATATGTATGCGTGTCGGGGTCCCAGTGGGGCTCTGGGGCGGGCGGGCAGTACTCTTATATCCCCCCCAGTGGGCGCCTCTCTCTCCCTCGCTCCCCCTCTCTCTGCGGGTTTGTGGTGGTGCGGGGGCAAGGAGGGATGGCCCCGGGGGGCCCCGGTAGGGGGAGCTCTGATGGGGTTGTATGCCGTATGCAGGTGGGAAGGCAGGGGGCTGGGCCGGCGGCAAGACGGCGCGCGCCCAATGGTCCGTAGAAGCCCATTGCGCTATGGTATCAAACCATGTGGAAGGCGGTGCAGTTCTGTCCACAGCGGCGAGGGTGCAGCCTGACCCTGCTGTCAGTGCGTAACTCTTTCTTCGCTTTTCTCAATTTCTCCACCCCACCAATTTCTCCCCGCCTCTCTGTTGGCTGCCGTCAATCCCCCCTCCCCCCCCCTCCACCCCCTCCCCAATCAGGAGGAGCAGCCGCTCCGGCAAATGGCCATGAAGGACTACCACCTGGGTTACCAGCTGGACAGGTAAGGGGAGGGGGCTGGGGGGGAGGGGGTTGGGTGTGTTGGTGGGTGTAATGAGGCAGAGGGCATCTACGACAGTCGGGGAGTCACATA
>NW_003307623.1:432067-492158 GCF_000143455.1 Volvox carteri f. nagariensis
GACACAGACACACAGACACAGACACAGACACTTACATACATATATGACCTACCTTTCCACCCTTCAGGTCTGCCTTGATGATTTTGCCGGGAAATCCTTCTTCACCATAGAAGTAGGTGCTGCCACTGTGGATGCATGCATGCATGTATGCAAGCCATGCACAGCAGTGAGCAAGTGCCGTACAACATTAGCTCCGCGATCACTTTTAACACAGCCTGGGTAATCACCAAGCAGGCGGCAGCAGGCGATGATGTGACGCGGTATATGTGCATGCATGGTGCATGGTGGTAGTGTTTGCACTGGAGGATGTATGAATGATGCAACTCGCTATGCTGTCTACTTGCTCAACCATGCATGCATGCGTAAGCATCCAACGATCCAATATTAGGTAGCCATATACCAGGTAGACAGTACCACGAAGCACGCTGGCGTTTCCGAAACACACCGAGTCGGAGCTGTTCGTTTGGCGGCTGGGGTGGCACCCCGGTGGACACGTCGTCTATCCAGCCCTACGTACAACTCCATCATCACGCTAAGCCAGTAGCCCATCGATCACCAACAAATATGTCTTCGGGACGGTCCCTACCTAATGTACGAGAGCGTCGTCTATAGGTGATTGAAATGTTTACTGACGAACAACTTCCCGTTTGTCAAGAACTTACTTGGACTTTCTTATCGAGAAAATTGTTTTATAGTCCCTTGGATTGGCGGCGTAGTACTCAATATTTGGGTTGAAAGTATAATCGTCGAAGCGGTTTGGGACCAGCTTGTTAAGGGTGAGGGCCGTCTGTCCATCCGCGCAGTGCTGCAACAGAACAGTCCACAGGTATCGGCCTTTGTAATCTCCTGGAGTGGACCAGCTGTCCCAACTGTACCATTCATCCACGTTATATACCTGCGGTTGAGACGATAAGCATACACACAGTGTTTTCGTATACAAACACATAGTACACACATATATGTGTATATATATACACATCCACATACAGGATCGATCTCATCACGAAGCTAGCAATAGGGGGAACATAGCTGGCAACCACGCTAATGATCAAGGGCGCCCTTCATGTGTGTAGCCGGCTACACACATGAACCTACCCCAAAACCCTGAATCGCCTTTAGTGGTCGTTTTAATAATACTTGGTCCCCAGCACCCTGTTCGATGGTCAATACTAGAAGTATTGTGCAAGGGATTCCCTTTGGCTGTGTGTTCCCTTTGGTTGTGTGTTCTAGTTTGCGTTGTACAGTGTCCTTAGCCCCTTGGCTCCTACGTGCATGTAGAGATTGAGTGCATGTGGGCCAGGTAGGTGGTACCCTTCATCGATAGCTGCACAGTTATGGGCTAGCTGCAGAACTTCTTAGGGTGACACGTACAACCCTGGTGTAAGAGGTCCATGCATATTTGCTCCGAGAAACCACATACACATGCATATTCAGTTGGCATGCAGCCTGAAAAGCAGGCATAGGCGCCAGAGATAGACGCCCGAGAAAATGCCGCCTAGCCAAGTAGGGTAGATGCTCCGTCGGAGATAGCTCTATACATTTCTTCTATAGCTCTGCTGTCATTCGGCCATGAGGGCGGCTGCATGTCGCATATATGTACACATGTCTAGATAGCAGCGAGGGGCCTCACTGCCGTGTGGCCCCTGTGGCACCGTAATGGGGGCTCGATAGACCGCCTGTCTATCTGTACCTTGCTTCACCACAATTCATCTTGCAATCTTATTAGCTGGGGCACATGCATGCATGCATGCATGCATGAAACCCAAGTAACCTACACCCAACTCAGACAGCTGCAGGCAGATAGCTAGAGTGCATCACCACACACCTCGCTGGACGGCAGGAAGCAGGTTATCATGGTGTTGGGATCCTTGAGCACGCCAAGCAGCCCCGTGTAGTTGAATACACCCAGCATGGGACGCAGCTCGGGAGTTGCGGACATCAGGTCGTACAGGGTCTTGTAGACGGTCACATTGCTGGGGGCAGCGGTTAGGCTCCTTGCAGCATCACCTGTACATATGTACACCCACACAAGGTATAACAGAACAAGGAAACAACCTTTTGCTGCTTGATGCAGTGTAAGCTTCACTGTCACGCTCAGTCCTGGCGGGAGGCTGGCCACCTCGGAGGCAGGACCTCGTGGGCAATAATGTCGGGATATCCGCTTCACTAGCTACTTCCTCCCCGCAATCCCTTGACGAAAAGCAAAGATAGTTATCACGGAGTGGCGGTGGGTACAGCCAAGCGGCGGGCAGGATTCGAGCAAGCAAGGGAGCTTGTTGTGGTGCGTGCAGTTAGCTCACGAGAGCAGAGGTTCGCTAGTAGTGGGGGCCTATCTGCTGCTAAGAAATTGTCGCTGCGTCCTAGCTATGCCCTTCGTAACGAGGCAAAGCACAACAAAGCAAAACCAATTTCGTAACACTACCGGTACTCAGGCCAACGAATGCCGGCCAGTAATGCAGCCAATAATGCCCGACCGGCACACCTCACTTACAAGGTATGCTCCACACTTGGACAAACACGACGGCTACAATAAAAAGAGTTGAGATTTTGCCTTTTTGCATGGCAGGTGCGCTTCAGATTAGATGAAGGTTGGCAATAACAGCAGCAGCACGCAAATATTACGCAGCGTCGGACACACTTCCATCAAACAATACTGTCTATCTTCTGTCTCTTCACAAAAGATCCTTCCTGCTATCCTGCACCATTCAACTTCCCTGAAGGACAGTGCGGCGCGGCGCCTGCAGTACCTAGTCGAGGTCAGATTGCTGCAGACTCTGAGCAGCAGTAACCGCTTCGTGGCAGGTGCGGGCAGTTGGGTTGCTTAACAGACAGCGGAAGCAAAACAGATAGGGAAGGCAGGTTATAGCGGCTGTCTAAGGCGTGGACAGACACGCTGATGAACTCAATCACTACTTCGATGTGCCAGTTCTGCTGCTGTCTTTCCTAGCTATGCCTGCGCCCAGACGTTCACGAGCAGGTAAGTCTTCAGGACCCAAGCTTCGTTTGAGATAATTTATCAAGATTATGATAGCTCGGCTTTGCCATTTCCTTCTGAGAAAGGAGCCCTGCGAACATGCATCGATATATCCGTCTCGTCTCCGTTGGCAGCGGCCCACCCGCCCCAGCAACGCACACGCTCTCCAGTAATTATTTTATAGAATCTAACCCCGTACGTAATAAGTAGTGTATGTAGCTTAGCTTCAAGACCAGAAGGCGGTCAAGGAGGATGCCGGATGGACAATCGAAAGGGAATTTTCCGCAAAAGTTCCGTATCGCAAACTAGGTCAAGATATGCAGAGCCACACATGTTGCATACATACATAGACAGGGCCAGAATGAAAGCTTGCAGTGTGAAGTAACTAGCCTCTGAAAAGCCACTCGAAATGCTGTTCGAGCACTTTGCTTGTAATTGTAGTTAATACATGTGATGTACAGTACCAGCCACTACATTCCTCCCCCTTTGTAGAGATCCGTCCCGGGGCCTTACTGCGTCATACACCAGCCTGTGCCTACCATCGCCTACCCTTGGGCTGTGGGTAAGTAGTTCACGTCACATCATGTAAGGACGTTAGGCCCATTGGCCGCTCGTCCGAATCGAGTATTCTCTAACTAACGCCAAAGGCGTTTGTTGTACGATAGGCCTTATGGCACTAGCGTTCAACTCAGTTAAAATACTGATCTTACCTTAAAACGGTATCCTTCATTATCACCAAATTGTAGACTTCTAACTTCCTGAATAAGTTAGCAAATGTCGCGGCACCCTATAGGGACCTAGCTTCGTTACAGTTTGGTATCGAGACCTAAAACTCCTGCGACCTCAAACGGCCCTCGCTTCCGCTGATTCTCCAACAATTTCTGTTAGAAACTCTAACCGCGTGGACAGCGACGACAGCGGGCGGAGCAACCGTAATGGCGGGACGTCCACCCGCACTCTTGAATTGGAGGTAACACGCCTCAAAACGGCGAGACATGCTTACAATCGTGAGGTTCAAATGTTTAACCTCGCTCGCAAGGCGCATCCAGATTATAAGTTGCCCACCGATTTGAAGTTGTTGATCAATCGCACGCTGCGGGACACGTGGTGGTCTTGTCCGCTGATCTTTACTGTTGTGCATCTGTACAGGGTGCTGCGGAGATGCAGACTGGAAAGGGTGCCCCAAGCGGCGAGACGGTTCCTGAGCAGAGTAAAAACTGTAAGCATCCGGTGCTGGTGCTGGTGCTGTCTTACGGTTCTTACTCTGTTGGGGCTGCCCCCAATCTGGGCCAGTCGCTGCTTGGTTGCCAAGGCCCACATAAACTGCTCGAATTCTGTAGCCTTGGCATCAAATGCTGCGATGTTGAGCTTGGGTGGCACTTTACTCCCATCATCCAGCTGGCACTCCTTGCTGTAGTGGGTCTTGATCACCTTTAGCTTTGATCAGAAGTCTGCCGCTGTCGGCCTGGCCTTCCAGTACTCACTGTAGAGGATTTGGAAGGCATCCAGCAGGGCCGTGGGGGGAGAAGTGGCCAGCACCTGCACTGCGGCAGTAAGCTCCACCTGGACTGCTGCAGCAGTGGATGTGATGAGCTCCACCGTTAGGCTGACCATGCACCCTCCTCTGCCCCACCACTGCTGCATCACATGGAAGGCAATGAAGTGGTCACCAAACACCAGGCCAATGCTCTCATCCTCAGGGCTGAGCTCCCACTGAGTGCCATCTAGGCTGTCACCCGCAGGGCCTGTGGGGAGTAGCTGGGTGTAGTCCACAAAATCCACATCCTGATAGCATGTGGTGCTGTCCAGTTACATCCAGCAGAGGTCAGCCTTCAGGTGCTCCAGCTCGATGTTTAGGTGGCCGATGAACAGGTGCCGGCTCTGGCAGAGCTTGATGAAGAAGTTGGTGTGCTGCAGCATGGGTAGTAGGGTGTGCATGGCCAGGTACAGGCAGGCGTCCACCATCTGGGTGAAGATGAACTGCTCTTCCGCCTCCTATATGTACAGCAGCAGGGCACCATACAACATACTGCAGCGGCAGCAACAGGCTCAGCCACCTGCAGGGCGGCAGAAACAAACAGTAAGGTTATAAAGCTGAGAATCTAAACATAAAAGAGCCTTTGCCCCACACACTGGCTAACTGATTATGAATAAAATCTCGTCATCCTGAAGCTTGCAGCCCTCATGTTTACCTGCCATATATCCTCGGCTTTGTGCAGAGCAAGGCCTGCCCCCCCCATCCCAGCCTTATATCAATGCACAGCAGGATCTGGCTCCAGCCCTCCATGATGTAGACTTGAATGCAGAGCCAGGACCTCTTGTCAATGCCCATGGACTCATCCAGGCTCACAGATACAAAGCAGTTGGCGGCGACCAGCCTGTGGATTTCATCCTTGAGCACCGCATCCAGGGCCTCAGCAAGCTGACAGTGCTTATCACAGTAGTGTGGCATGTCAGCACCTGGAACAGGTCCTTAGAGCCGACATAGTCGAGGATGGGGCGCCTGTGATCAAGCATGAAGAAGAGCTGCTGCAGCTGCTGCACAACTCCCCTCTCAGACTTGCTGAGTGCTCTGGACAAAAGGTTTTTGACTGTCTGCACTGTCAGCTGGTCCTGCTCGTGTGGAAGGGCCCACACTTCGTGGTTGCACATGGCTTCTTGGTGTATTTTGGAGAGCTCGTGGCTTTTTAGCATGGCCTGCCTGGCATCCATTGTGACATCCCAGGAGCAGGGACCGCACCGGACACAGCCTCCACATCCAGCACAACACACTCAGCCCATTCAAACAAAGCTGTCCAGTGCACCTGGAAGCAATGCACTCCCTCATTCCCCCGCCAGCTCCCATTGCTTTGGCCTTTCAGCACACACTGTGTTTGCTGGCACTTCACCTGCTTTTGAATCACCAGCAGTGCATGCTGTGAAGCACCTGCCCTTGAAGGTGGCAGTGGTGCCATGGTGACATCTTGGGGTGGTGGCCCTTCCTTGTCAGAATCAAGCTGTTCAGCATCTGAGTCTCTGATTGCTGCAGTTGTGTGTGGCTGCTTTACCGGGGGATCTCAACTTCATTCAAATCAAGGAGGCCCGACTGCTGTGTCTTCAGGAACTGCGGCATGCCTATCCTTATCTTCTGTATTATCTAATTCTTCTTCTAAAGTGTTTGAGGCTTTGTGTCTGCAGAGTTTCTGAGCCGTTTGCTTTGGTCAAGAATGGGCATTCATAGTGCTAGCTAGGTTCCAGAGACACCGTCTCTTCAACAGGTTATGAGCAGTGGAGTGAGCAACACCAAAATTGAAGTAGTAGTGCTGCTGCAGCAGTGCAGCCGAACCAACAGCAGCTGATCATGACCAGCCCCTAAACCTCTTGATCACTTCCAAGGTTACAACTGCTACTCAATCGAGCGGCTTCCCTGGAAGCACCATCATGCCCAAGACTGTAGACGGTGTGGACCTCCATTTAGGCACCTATACTTGCCTAGCTAACCAAACCGACAAAATGCATCCGTGAACCAGCTGACCCTGCGTGACCCAGCAGTAATGAACAACTGCATGTAGACAGCAGCTTACAAAGGTGCCAGCTGGACAAGGGACTCTGCTATGCATATGCATGCATGCATAGCATATAAATACATATATATCAGAGCTTGGCCTTTGCGAGCTTCTTGAGCTCCGTGATGCTGACTGGCAGCAAGACCTTGTCCACAAGGTGCCCCACGAAATTGGGCGGATCAAATGCATCGTTGCCGCCAATATTGTAGTCACTGAGTACGGCTTTCACGTACTTGTTTGACAGGATGACCATCTTGGCAGGACCCGAGCTCGGGCGCTTGGGAAAGCTGCAGTGGGGATAGGAGGGCAAACCACATGCAGTAAGACACATATACATATGTACATACAAGTTACATGTTCCGCACACAAGTGCGGGTGTGTCCATAAAAGCCGGGGGGCCATGGATGTTGTATTGGTACTGATGCAGGTACAGGGGAGGTCATCTTCATTCTCCCTCATCAGCTTCAGGGTGAAGCGCCTCAGCACGACGTGGCTGGCCTCCCAAATTTCCGAGAGGTACCTGGCCAATGCCAGGGGTGGTGCCTCAGTCATAATGGTGCGCATGCTGCGCCCCTTAAAAACTAGGTCAGCATCATACTTAGTCTGTATGCTCTTGTAAGCGGGACATCCTTCAAAAACATGCAACTCATCTTCAACCGCTCAACAGTCACAAAGCCTGCTGGTAAGCGCGGTGCACTCACACCCATTAGGCCTTTAAACCTCTAACTCCCAACAGCCGAACCGAAAACGCATGAGCACATGATGAAGTTGCTGGGCAGCAGTCGCCCATGCAACCAGGGTTCCTGTCAAAGCGTCCAAGTGCACGCTGCTTCCTGGCTTGCAGGAGACACCTCTATGGAGAGATTGTGGTGTGCGTGTGTTGCGACATTCCCCAAGCCCTGTATTTGTATGAACTGAACTATAACTCATCAGGGGGGTCTGGGGAGGGTGTAGCCCCTCCCAGCACCTTACAGATTCAAAATACTTTTATTCCCGCGACTAAAAACCTATTCCTCCGTTTGGACTGGAGAATTGACGGGCAAAAATGAAAAATAAAACACTGAAGAGTACTCACGCGAGACGCTAGGTGAAGCTCATCCATTCTTACAGTGCTTGGCCATTACCATGGTATGTCGGGTACTTTAGACCACCGCCATTCTCCATCGCTTGCTTTTCATGCACACTTCTACCTACCTTAACCCATCGCGTACTTACATCATTGTATGTCTATTATCAACCCTTGCTGCACATGGCCGTGTGACGCCAAATGCCTGTCCGGACCATTCCCTGCTGCCCATAGCCACTCACATGGTTAGGTCTGCGGTGGCATTCAGCGGTCCGGCCATTGTCTCGAGCCTGATGGGGGCTCCATAGTTGATGAATGACCCCGTGTACAGTGCTGATCCGTTAATGATGTGGGCCTTGGTTAGCAGGTCTACCAGGCGAGTGTTGGACAACAGTGCGGTCTTGGTGATACCGAGCTGGCTGAGGAGCGACGCGAAAGCCTGTGTGTGTATGTGTGCAAAACCATCTCCATTATCTGTGTTGTTTGTGAGCAGGTATGTATGTAGGCGTGTTTGGGAGACCATTAACTGACGCAGCCACAGTGCATGCATAAGGGTGGGAACCTATGGTACAGTACATGCATTCCCACAGAAATCACTTACATAGCCTGGTCTGGAGGCTGAATTGGAGTCACTACAGCGATTTGCGGTTTAAGGTCATAAGATCGATTCCAGGGACTCCAGGGATCGGCCCAGGTCACTATGGGGACCGTGAGACTAAATTCAGCGATTGTTAGGGCCATGCATTCATGGATAGATGCAGGCCACCGGCAGGGAGGGTGGAGGGGAGGGGTGGCATGCAATAGAAATATGGTTACTTCTTGGTTGCATTCGCCGACCACGCGGCTAGAAGGTACAGTTTGAAAGAAGGCACACTGCTGGTCCCCTTGGGACAGGCCTGTCCCTCTCACGCTGTCAGAAGGTGCGAAGATGGTGAGTTGGGTTGTTCGCCCCTCGGGCTCCGCCAGCAGGAGGGGGGCAAGTGTGCTTGCAGAGAAGACCTCGGAGGCAGTTGGCCCAAAATCCGATACAAAGGCGATTACGTTTTCATAGGCATATCCAGGTTCCATGGAGGGATATTGGTTACCGTTGTCAATTACATGAATGATGCTCTGCAGTCAACAGCGGTAAGTTCAAAATCAGTAGTAGCAGCAGCAGAAATCGGAAATGAAGTAGATAAAGATATAAGATTGATATAATGACGGATCCGGAGTGCGTGGAAGCAGCCAGCGGCAGCAACATATATAATGTGTGAAACAGGGGGGTGTATCTTCGCCCGTGGCAGCTACCCTGCGAAACCCTGCCTTCCCCGGTATTTCGGGGCACCCTCATCCAGTCACCCTAGTCAACTTCTCAGTGGATCGCTCAGGTTCCGCACCTACCACCAGCATCCAACGGAATCTGCCGGGTCGACAGCGGCCGAACTCCATTCCTGGTCGGCTCGCAGGTTAACTTTATCCCAGGTCACCACCGTCCATCAACTAGGGGCGCAATGCCTTCCACCATCGGAAGGTCTTTGACCCGAACGATAATCGATCCCGGGATCTGCCGGGGGCAATGGTCGCGCCTTGCAAGTGGTGCCAAACCCTGTATTTGTGTGTGCATGTCCGGGTGCCTGCCCCACATGTAGCATGACTTATCATGCGTACATTTCCAATTAAATGTACATAGTGGTTGGCATTAAGGTAGCTTTTTAGCGTGTTGTATCTATCCACATGCACATGCAATCCCGATGGCAAATAAACATTACGGCACACACATTGTCTATAAATACGTGCTGAAGTGCTCTGTCAATATCTTTGAGGTCTTTTCAGCTGCCGAACCCCTAAACCCCTAAACCCCTAGCTGCAGCTACAACACACGGTGAAGCGAACTTGGATATCTTTTGAGCGGGAATTAAATAATCACCTTACGGTGCTGAGCTCAAATGAGCTACGGTACACAATCCCATCACAGTCACAGTCACAGTCACAGTCACAGTCACAGTCACAGTCACAGTCACAGTCACAGTCACAGTCACAGTCACAGTCACAGTCACAGTCACAGTCACAGTCACAGTCACAGTCACAGTCACAGTCACAGTCACAGTCACAGTCACAGTCACAGTCACAGTCACAGACACAGACACAGACACAGACACAGACACAGTCACAGACACAGACACAGACACAGACACAGACACAGACACAGACACTGACACTGACACTGACACTGACACTGACACTGACACTTACATACATATATGACCTACCTTTCCACCCTTCAGGTCTGCCTTGATGATTTTGCCGGGTAATCCTTCTTCACCATAGAAGTAGGTGCTGCCACTGTGGATAACAAAATGCATGTGTGCAAGCCATGCACAGCAGTGAGCAAGTGCCGTACAACATTAGCTCCGCGATCACTTTTAACACAGCCTGGGTAATCACCAAGCAAGCGGCAGCAGGCGATGATGTGACGCGGTAGATGTGCATGCATGGTGCATGGTGGTAGTGTTTGCACTGGAGGATGTATGAATGATGCAACTCGCTATGCTGTCTACTTACTCAACCATGCATGCATGCGTAAGCGTCCAACGATTCAATATTAGGTAGCCATATACCAGGTAAACGGCACCCCGGTGGACTCGTCGTCTATCCAGCCGTACATACAACTCCATCATCATGCTAAGCCAGTAGCCCATCGATCACCAACAAATATGTCTTCGGGACGGTCCCTACCTAATGTACGAGAGCGTCGTCTACAGGTGATCGAAATTTGTACTGATGGACAACTTACCGTTCGTCAAGAACTTACTTGGACTTTCTTATCGAGAAAATTGTTTTATAGGTCTTTGGAAAGGCGGCATAGTACTCAATATCTGGGTTGAAAGTATAATCGTCGAAGCGGTTTGGGACCAGCTTGTTAAGGGTGAGGGCCGTCTGTCCATCCGCGCAGTGCTGCAACAGAACAGTCCACAGGTATCGGCCTTTGTAATCTCCTGGAGTGAACCAGCTGTCCCAACTGTACCATTCATCCACGTTATATACCTGCGGTTGAGACGATAAGCATACACACAGTGTTTTCCTATACAAACACATAGTACACACATATACACATCTACATACAGGATCGATCTCATCACGAAGCTAGCAATAGGGGGAACATAGCTGGCAACCACGCTAATGATCAAGGGCCACACGAACCTACCCCAAAACCCTGAATCGTCCTTAGTGGTCGTTTCAATAATACTTGGTCCCCAGCACCCTGTTCGATGGTCAATACTAGAAGTATTGTGCAAGGGATTCCCTTTGGCTGTTGTGTGTCCGATTTTGCGTTGTACAGTGTCCTTAGTCCCTTGGCTCTTACACACGTGCACATGCAGATCGAGTGCATGTGGGCCAGGAAGGTGGCACCCTTCATCGATAGCTGCGCAGTTATGGGCTAGCTGCAGAACTTCTTGTGGTGACATGTACAACCCTGCTGTAAGAGGTCTATGCATATTTGCTCCGAGAAACCACATACACATGCATATTCAGTTGGCATGCAGCCTGAAAAGCAGGCATAGGCGCCTGAGATAGACGCCCGAGAAAATGCCGCCTAGCCAAGTAGGGTAGATGCTCCGTCGGAGATAACTCTATACAATTCTTCTATAGCTCTGCTGTCATTCGGCCATGAGGGCGGCTGCATGTCGCATATATGTACACATGTCTAGATAGCAGCGAGGGGCCTCACTGCCGTGTGGCCCCTGTGGCACCGTAATGGGGCCTCGATAGACCGCCTGTCTATCTGTACCTTGCTTCACCACAATTCATCTTGCAATCTTATTAGCTGGGGCACATGAATGCATGCATGAAACCCAAGTAACCTATGTCCAACTCAGATAGCTGCAGGCAGATAGCTAGAGTGCATCACCACACACCTCGCTGGACGGCAGGAAGCAGGTTATCATGGTGTTGGGATCCTTGAGCACGCCAAGCAGCCCCGTGTAGTTGAATACACCCAGCATGGGACGCAGCTCGGGAGTTGCGGACATCAGGTCGTACAGGGTCTTGTAGACGGTCACATTGCTGGGGGCAGCGGTTAGGCTCCTTGCAGCATCACCTGTACGTATGTACACCCACACAAGGTATAACAGAACAAGGAAGCAACCTTTTGCTGCTTGATGCAGCGTAAGCTTCACTGTCACACTCAGTCCTGGCGGGAGGCCGGCCACCTCGGAGGCAGGACCTCGTGGGCAATAATGTCGGGATATCCGCTTCACTAGCTACTTCCTCCCCGCAATCCCTTGGCGAAAAGCAAAGATAGTTATCACGGAGTGGCGGTGGGTACAGCTAAGCGGCGGGCAGGATTCGAGCAAGCAAGGGAGCTTGTTGTGGTGCGTGCAGTTAGCTCACGAGAGCAGAGGTTCGCTAGTAGTGGGGGCCTATCTGCTGCTAAGAAATTGTCGCTGCGTCCTAGCTATGCCCTTCGTAACGAGGCAAAGCACAACAAAGCAAAACCAATTTCGTAACACTACCGGTACTCAGGCCAACGAATGCCGGCCAGTAATGCAGCCAATAATGCCCGACCGGCACACCTCACTTACAAGGTATGCTCCACACTTGGACAAACACGACGGCTACAATAAAAAGAGTTGAGATTTTGCCTTTTTGCATGGCAGGTGCGCTTCAGATTAGATGAAGGTTGGCAATAACAGCAGCAGCACGCAAATATTACGCAGCGTCGGACACACTTCCATCAAACGATACTGTCTATCTTCTGTCTCTTCACAAAAGATCCTTCCTGCTATCCTGCACCATTCAACTTCCCTGAAGGACAGTGCGGCGCGGCGCCTGCAGTACCTAGTCGAGGTCAGATTGCTGCAGACTCTGAGCAGCAGTAACCGCTTCGTGGCAGGTGCGGGCAGTTGGGTTGCTTAACAGACAGCGGAAGCAAAACAGATAGGGAAGGCAGGTTATAGCGGCTGTCTAAGGCGTGGACAGACACGCTGATGAACTCAATCACTACTTCGATGTGCCAGTTCTGCTGCTGTCTTTCCTAGCTATGCTTGCGCCCAGACGTTCACGAGCAGGTAAGTCTTCAGGACCCAAGCTTCGTTTGAGATAATTTATCAAGATTATGATAGCTCGGCTTTGCCATTTCCTTCTGAGAAAGGAGCCCTGCGAACATGCATCGATATATCCGTCTCGTCTCCGTTGGCAGCGGCCCACCCGCCCCAGCAACGCACACGCTCTCCAGTAATTATTTTATAGAATCTAACCCCGTACGTAATAAGTAGTGTATGTAGCTTAGCTTTAAGACCAGAAGGCGGTCAAGGAGGATGCCGGATGGACAATCCAAAGGGAATTTTCAGCAAAAGTTCCGTATCCCAAACTAGGGAATTCCCAAATAGTAAATGCTCCAGACCATGTACCAAGTGTTGAACCTCCGCACTAGTTAAGCTCCTCCTGATGCTGAGTAGCTATTCCGCATAGCAGGATTGCGGAGAGCTACTCAGCAGGTATCAGAAGCATACCTATTGCGGATTTCAATATTATAGGATTTTAATTGATGCGCTGACCCATAGACACCAGGTTGCAAGAACGCGCGGTGCGCTCGTTCCGCAAAAACGTCTAACATCACCAAACGCCGCTAGCATACGTTCAAGGACCTGGTTGTACCCCAGAACATGAAGTAACGGGAAATCTAGCTTAGAGGGCAAGATAGCACACCACGTCTCTCGAAAGGCACTCCCGAGCATGAACTTTCCCGAAGTTTTGCAGGTAATCAATCCAACAGCGCAAATAGAGGCATAGATATCGCTGTGGGTTTCTACCTAACATGCAGGAATGTTTTACAAACTGCGCGCGCTGCGGACACGCCAATCGCATTGTACAGACGTACGGTGGGCCGTACACCAACCACCAGATCGAAATCACGCTTATGTTCGGCATAGGGTTCCATACGTTTTCCGTTCAATTTTCTCCAAAAAGCGTCTATTTGTTCTTTTCTTTATGAAGACATGAAGGCCTTGTTTCCGTAGTCCGCATAGTAGTAGCTAGAACAGTTCTCAATAAGAGCTCTCAATAATTCAACTTCTATTTGTCCCTATGAATATGTCCCTGAGAACAATACAAGTTGAATCACTGAGCTCTTCGGGGCTTGAAGGAATGCGAGACCACTGACATGACAAACGCGACTTTGTTCGGCTCGATTTCTTCTTGTTCGTTATCCCTAGTAAGTCACTGGTATTGTGAGATAAAGGCTGTTGTGTTGGATTTGCGAGATGCGTGCTGGGGAAGAAGGTGGTTGGTCCGCTCCAGGGAGGCTTCATGTCTCAGCCGGCAGGTTTGCAGATCAAATTGTAAAAGCACCTGGCATCGGGAAGCAGGCCTGAACGAAACTCTCGTCTTGTTTCTAATAATCTTAGACGACAAAAGTTTCTGGAACTAGGAGCTGCACTGTTGCCAGGGCCAGGCGGCCAGAGGGACATTTAGGCTACTGACCCGGGGTCAGTGACCCCCCCGACAATTAGCCTTCCGGCACCCTCGGGCACGCAAGCGTCTCCCAGGCTTCTGTGTTCGTCAGTCCATGGTAGGCTGGTGAGGTAGAGCATGCATTCTTACAGGGCCACACACATCGTGTGGCATTGGGTTTTGCATGATGATGTTTCTGCTTATGGTTTTCCTGTTTCCCGGACAATTTACCGTGATGACTTCTCTGCTGGCCAAGCCCAAGGGCAAGCGTGAGCATATGTGCGTAGGGTTGTGCCGGCATTAGAACATTAGAACTAATATTAGAAAAAATATAATTAGAATCTAATAAGAATTTTAGAAGACCCCGTTTAGAACGTATTAGAACATCCTAATGTCGTACGGACATTAAAACGGCCGGAAAGCCGTAGCTTTAAGGCGCATCAGCGGTTCTACTGCGTGCATTTTACACGAAAATGTCAGATAGAGGTGCGGGGCCATCAAAGCCACCCCTTCCTCCCGGGAAGGCGGAAGCATCAGTCGTCGTGGCAAGCTTCTTTCGACCGGGAAGCGTGATACCCACAGCGGCGCACGCGGTGACGAGGTAGTGGTTTTCGATAAGGTGAAGGGCGGTGTTGGTGGTGTAGAAGAAGAGCGCCAGGTTTTTCAGAAACACGCCGATTTGTATAGTGTTGGCGAGAAAGGAGCGGATGGAGCCGCCATCCGCAGAGCGCGAGCGCTTCAGACCAGACGTGTCGGACTCGGACACCGGAAAGCTGCAACGCTTCTGCGGCGTTTGATGCAGCCCTCTCATGCCTCTTGAGGTGTACAGGCGCAGTCACGGTTGGGTTTTTGGCGCCAAGCAGGGCGCCGCAGGTGAGGCACTTCAGCTTAACGACGCCGTCGAGCAGCAGAACGTTGAAAGAAGTCCAATAAGCTGCAAGACCCTTCTTCTTTGCGGAGGTCAGAGCTTCTGCATACGCTTTTGCATCAAGTTCCTTGTTGCCATACTTGTACATTGGCCCTGATGCTTCCGCCTTCCCGGGAGGAAGGGGTGGCTTTGATGGCCCCGCACCTCTATCTGACATTTTCGTGTAAAATGCACGCAGTAGAACCGCTGATGCGCCTTAAAGCTACGGCTTTCCGGCCGTTTTAATGTCCGTACGACATTAGGATGTTCTAATGCGTTCTAAACGGGGTCTTCTAAAATTCTTATTAGATTCTAATTATATTTTTTCTAATATTAGTTCTAATGTTCTAATGCCGGCACAACCCTAGGTATACCCGGAGGCGGCTGATCATGAGGATGTTCACCCGAGGGGGGTAGGTATGTAAGAAGGGTTTAGCTCCCTTGGCATCTCCCTGAGTACTCTTTGCCTGGTTTTATTACACCCTGTGATCTTAGCCATGTGCGTGCATCTCCATCTGACCATATCAGCAAGAGCAGTAGCTGTGGTTACTATAGGCCAGCTGGCCACTGAAAAGGCCTCTTGAGATGCTGGTTGAGTGCTGGTCGAGTGGTCGAATGCATATTTGTAGTTGATATGTGTGCTGTACTGTGTAACAGCTACTACATCAGGCCTGATGGTCAGTCCTAGGGCATGGCCTTTGCGAGCTTTTTGAGCTCAGTGATGCTGACTGGCAGCAACACCTTGTCCACAAAGTGCCCCACGAAATTGGGTGATTCTCCGAAACGGTCGTTGCCGCCAAAATCGTAGTCACTGACTATGGCTTTCACATACTGATTGGACAGGATGACCCCCTTGGCAGGACCCGAGCTCGGGCGCTTGGGAAAGCTGCAGTGGGGATAGGAGGGCAAACCACATGCAGTACACATATACATATACATACAGGGGCTACAGAGAAGCAGAGGGAGGTGAAGAGCACTGAATATTGATGTAGTGCAGGTGGGTTGCCTGCAGGCATCCATACACAGCTGTGCATGGATGAAGTATGGACAACATGATGCATACTACTACCTATTACCAAGCAAAGAGGAAAAGCAAGCAGCATGCAGGTAGGTTTACTTCCTAGGCGCACACCTGCAGGTAGCTTGGAGCCACACATGTAGCATACATACATAGACAGGGGCAGAATGAAAGCTTGCAGTGTGACTACGTAGTAACTGGCCTCTGAAAAGCCACTCAAAATGCTGGCCAAGCACTTTGCTTGTATTTGTAGTTGATACATGTGCTGTACTGTCTACCAGCTACTATACATTCCTCCCCCTTTGAAGGGATCCGTCTCTGGGCCTTACCATCGCCTACCCTTGGGCTGTGGGTAAGTAGTTCACGTCGCATCATGATCATGTGCCACTCACACATTTGCTTAGCAGTCTTTAGGTTTCCTTATATATGTTCAGTTTGTGGCACTTACATAATACTAACTACTTAACCATCAAAACATACATATACACTACTTTATAGCTATATAGAACATAAAAGAACTCTACAGCTGCAGGTGAGTAGGAATCCAGCCAGACAGTTGTTTTGTGGTGGCGTGCGGGGTCTTGAGAGCTCATCACATGAGCAATACCCAAATCGTGGAAGGGGGCTTAAAAGTAATGGTCAGTGACAAAAGCATGCATTTGCTGACTAGTGTATGTTAGATATGCATATCTAACATATGCATGTTCGGCCGCCGCCATTCTCCATCTCTTGCTTTTCATGCACACTTCTACCTAACCCATCACATACCTACATATCATTACTATCAACGCTTGCTGCAGATGCGCTTCCTCAAACACATGTTCCCACCACTCACATGGTTAGGTCTGCGGTGGCATTGAGGGGTCCAGCCATTGTGTTGAGCCTGATGGGGGCTCCATAGTTGATGAATGACCCCGTGAACAGCGCTGACCCGTTAATGATGTGGGCCTTGGTTAGCAGGTCTACCAGGCGAGTGTTGGACAACAGAGCGGCCTTGGTGATACCGAGCTGGCTGAGTAGAGAAGTAAAAGCCTGTGCATGTATGTGTACAGCAGAAACGTTTTCCGTGTATGATGTGTGAAACAGGGGGTATATCTTCGCCCATGGCAGCTACCCTGCAAAACCCTGCCTTCCCCGGTATTTCGGGCCACCCTCATCCAGTGACCCTAATCAACTTCTCGAAAACTGAGATCTCAGTGGATCGCTCAGGTTCCACACCCACCACCGGCATCCAACGGAATTTGTTGGATCAACGGCAGCTCAACTCCATATCTGGTCAGCTCGCAGGTCAACTTTATCCCAGGTCACCACCATCCATCGAATAGGGACACTCTCCCATGGTGGAAGGATCTTCACCCTTAACCGGTCTTGATCCCGGGGGTGTGTATGTATGCATGTATGTGGAATGCTCAATATTCGCTCCTTCACAATCTACATTAAGCAACATCGTTTGTACAATTTTAGGTCGTCTATACATTAGAAACTGGTATAATAAAATGGACGGTCTCTATCTAACATATAATAACATATAACAGGGCACTATCCATAGACAATCACATATTTTACACTGACATGCATAAATAAGAATATTGATCATAAGATTGTTATCATTAAGCCATGCAGCATGCAGGGTTCCGTGGTGGAAAGCAGCAATATGATAATTACTGCTTGGTCGATCTCACAGTACTGCTGGAAGGTGCAGTTATTAGGAGGTGCACTGCTGGTCCGTTCCTCTCTTACATTATCGTGAGGTGCGAAGATGGTGATGTCGGTTCCCCGTGCAGGGTCCACCAGGAAGGAGCGGAGAGAGCTTGCAGAGAAGACCTCATAGGCAATTGTTCTAAACATTTCAACGAACTCCAGTGCTGTTTCGAAGTAATCTGGAGGTGCTATGGTGGGGTACTGGCCGCCATTGTCGATCAAATGAATGATGCTCTGCAGTTAACAACAGCAGTTCCGACCTAACATTTTAGTAGTTAGCAATGAGTTGTTGGAGCAGCAACATACAGAAGCAGCGAGTGAAGCAAGGAAGATGGCTCATGCAGTGGCCCCATGGGGCCACTTAGTCTTATCTTAGTACGAGTCCTATGTACTATCTTAATACTACTAACCCCTTGCTCCTTTTATATGAAGTACATAATTATGTACTTCATAGCTACTTAGGACCACAATTGAAATGGATATCAGAATCCTAGGATATGCCCAGGCCTGTGATATGCCCAATATGCCCATGATACAACAGTTAATGCACGGCAGTAAGTATTGTTATAAACTGCCATAGCAATAATGTGAAGCAAATCCGAGAGATGTCATGCAAACATGCAAGGAACCCTGCCTTATATGTACCCATAAAAAATATGGACATGCATCCACGAGCTAGCCACTGACTAATGGATTGAAGGGGCTTGACTTTATGGATTGCTTGGTAGACACCCTTTTCACCGAATGAAACATTGGTACTTATGAAGTCTGAGCGGTGCATAACAATGCAGGCGGCTGGCAGAGGTTAAGGCCTGACTTCTGCTCCCGGAGGGTCTGGGTTTAAGTCCGCCTGCTGACCTCTTGGGTGTTTGAGAGTCGGTGAAATGGGAGGTGGGCCCCCATCTTAAGTGTAACCAGGGAATCGGGATAGGTTTAAGTGGTTACCCATGTGGGTATGTATAATGGGAGGTGGGTAACCTTACCACGGTGTAGGGGTAACCCCTTACCAATGGGTAACAAAGGTGTTGGTGTAAGACACTACTGAGGGTTAACAGCGAGGTAACCCATGTTTACCCATTGGGAGCCGTATGCTGGTGTCAATGGGTTGTAGGATGTTCCTGTCTCACCTGCCTACATGTGCATGCACAGCTGTCTCATCCGTCTATGTGAGCACATATGTCTTCTCGCCTGTCTATGTACACGTACATGTGCATAGACAGGCGAGACAGTGTACATGTACACATGTAACACCAGGCAAAGAGTACTCATGGAGATGCAAAGAGAGCTGAACCCTTCTTACATCACATATTTGCATGCATGCCTCTCTATACACTTCCATCCATGCTTGTCTCGCATGTCTACACATACAAACACACATGTCCACCAATCACTTGTGAATGCACAGTTGTAAGGATTGCCTCACCAAGGAAATGATACCAGCATGTCTTTTGAACATGAACCAAACCTCCATGCAGCACTGGGTTACACATACATGTATGACCTACCTTTCCACCCTTCAGGTCTGCCTTGATGATTTTGCCGGGTTCTCCTTGCTCGCCATAAAAGTAGGTGCTTCCACTGGGGGTAACAAGGTGCATGTATGCAATTCATGCATAGTGAGCAACCGGAAAACAAAAGCTCGATGATCACTGTAAGCAGTATCAGCAATCCTTGTGTAAGTAAACGTTTTGGTCATCTATAGATGATACCCTGGTATAACAAATTGGACGGTCCAGATGTGATATATCAGCTGGTACCTGCACGGCGCGACTAATGTTAATAGCTATTAAAGTTTTGATCATCTATAGATGATCAAAACTTTACTGACGCCCCACCCTGCCTACACACAAAACGAGCAAAGTCCACCAAGGGAGTTCATCACCCACATAACTAGCAAGCTGCAGCTCGCCAACAAACCATTTGCTAGGAACGCACTTGATCTTTGATATCACGAAAGTTGTTTGCCACGTTTGAGGAAGGGCCGCGTAGTACGTAATATCTGAGTCATAATTCGGGGGCAGCTTGTTGAGGGTGAGGGCCTTCTGTCCATCAACACAGTGCTGCAGAAGTAGACCCCACACGAAGCGGCCTTTCTGATCTCCGGGATTGGTCCAGGTTTCCCAAGAGTACCATTCATTCATGTCGTATACCTGTGATGAACCCATAATGAGCGTGCACAGAGCAATACAAACATACATACATAGGATCAATCCCAGGGACGAAGTAAAGAGAGAAACACATTGCAAAGTGAAGCGTGTGGCAACAGGCCTAGGTTTTTAACACCAGGCTAAGAGTACTCAGGGGGATGCCCTTCTCACATAGGTAGACGACTCGAGTACTGGATAACGGACAAAATTAAGGTAAGCAGCAGCAGGACTGCTTGCATACACACCGTAAATGCACGAGCCTGATGACGTGGGGGCTTCTACGACAGCTACACTGGGGTGTGTAGGGTAACTCTCTTTTTAGTATCCACTACGATATCATGTAGAGGCTCCATTTTGTGCAGCTTGCTTATTACTCACGCGCCTGTCTATCCGCACCATGCTTCACCACAATTCATCTTGCAATCTTATTAGCTGGGGCACATGAATGCATCCATGAAACCCGAAGTAACCTATGTCCAACTCAGACAGCTGCAGGCAGATAGCTAGAGTGCATCACCACACACCTCGCTGGACGGCAGGAAGCAGGTTATCATGGTGTTGGGATCCTTGAGCACGCCAAGCAGCCCCGTGTAGTTGAATACACCCAGCATGGCACGCAGCTCGGGAGTTGCGGACATCAGGTCGTACAGGGTCTTGTAGACGGTTACATTGCTGGGGGCAGCGGTTAGGCTCCTTGCAGCATCACCTGTACGTATGTACACCCACACAAGGCATAACAGAACAAGGAAGCAACCTTCTAAAAGGATGGTTCAATGTTACACTTTCCATGAGGACATGCAAGTACCGCTGCCAGCCGCCGGCCAAGCAGCATCAGTAACATGTTTCATCCTGTATACAAGGTGTCCTAGTGTAATAGGTACAGACGTTCCCTACCTGCCCAACATACAAGATATATACAGGATATACATTTTGCAGAGGGAGGAGCAGGCAGGCAGTTACCCCACAAGGGGTCTCGAGGTGGCCATTGGGGCAGAGGGGGTGTCTAGGGGTTTCCCGCGGGGTCCGCAGATTCCGACCCTGTAATAACGGGCCCCTAGACCCCGCGGGGTAGCGACCCGATCACAACAGCCGACAGCCCTCAAGCATCGCGGTCATAGCCAGGAGCAGGTGCTATTAAGCAAGCCAGAGAGCAGTATTGGTGCAGTATTTTAATAGTAGTCTTGCTTGTTAGGAACGAATCTGCACCTAGCTAGGGGCCAATGGGCCCCCCTAGGCACCCACCCTTTCGGGCTATCCCGCTTTGTCCTAGCTAACTGCCGATCCAATAATGCTACAATAATTGTATAAGCGAAGACCAACTAGCTTACTTCATATCCTTGCAATAAGCTTAGGTAGCGATATTAGGCCATCCAATATCGGCAAACATAAAATGCCCGATACGTTTCACTTACAGCGTATGCTCCACGCTTGGATACACACGAAGGCTGCTATAGAAAGACTTAGGAGGCTGCCTTTCCTCATGGCCGTCGCAGAACCAATGCAACCAAAGATTAGAAACGGTAATCAGACTTTCTTGGAAATAATGCGCCTGAATGATGAAATTTGCATCTTATGGAAATACCGATATCAAAGTCCCTGAAAGTTTAATGATATGTAGTACAATGCGGTTGCTCCATACAGGATTGCTGTGCGGTACAGGGGCAGTTGGAAGTAAAAGCTTCACGGCAGGTGCGTCCGCGCGGGCGAGCCCCGGCTTGCCTAAGCAATCCTTTCGTGTGACAGCTCCCGATTACTCCCTAAAATGAATTGGTCTATGTTTTATGCAGCGTGG
This sequence comes from Volvox carteri f. nagariensis, assembly GCF_000143455.1. Taxonomy (NCBI): domain Eukaryota; kingdom Viridiplantae; phylum Chlorophyta; class Chlorophyceae; order Chlamydomonadales; family Volvocaceae; genus Volvox; species Volvox carteri. The sequence goes on from NW_003307623.1 coordinate 453,650, forward strand.
TCAGCAGATGTGCTCTGTGAGGGTCTTTCCATTGGGCAGCGGCTAGGTAATTTCCTTCATTTCTATAGAAATGTTAAGAAATTTCCTTCATTTCCTTAATTTCACTTTCCACTGTACACAACTTTTATCAGACGTACGAATTGTAAGGAATTGCTCACTTTAAAGCTACGTTAGCCCTCGAGCACATTAGTATTACTGCCCAGCACGTTTCCGCTCGCATTCCTTGACTCCCCCTAGACAATTTCCCCATGGGCATCGTCGGCCAGCGCGCAGGGTTGTGCTGAGACGCGACCTGGTTAAGGCCTCCATACGACATTTGCAAATGGTGCAACTCGTGGTGATAGTCCGGGAAAGCGGGGTGGTGAACCGACTCGAGGTTGACATGGCCATGCTGCACGCGAAGCTGTCTCATACGAGCCTCGTCATTCATATGAGTTCCAAGGTACTCAACAGGAGTTCCTTGGAAGGACATTGACGAGGAAATGGCACTCGCGAGTGGCGATCGCCAGTTTTGCGTAGCAGGCGTCTGTCGCTTCCTAGCGCCGCGACTGCGCACCAAATATATGCCTATTCAGCTGACATCAATGTGAAGAGTATATGCGAGGTCAAATTTTTAATTCATGGTCGGGAGCATGTACCAGCTAAGAATTTCTTAGCGAGGGTTATGGAAAAGTTACGGAAATTTCCCTTTCCATTGGCCGTCCGGCAACTTCTTGCACGGGGCCCTTCGCGCTGCAAAAATTGTTAAGATATAGGCGAGTGGAACTGTGTAGGTAAAGCCAACCTTAACCGTTACAGGTATCACAGAACAAGTTTTCAGTCAAAACATCATCTCCTTTATACCAAACATTCCATCTTATCTGTCGTACAGCCGTTAGTGTTCTGGCCGGAAGTCAACACTCCCCCTCGGACGGAACACTCGGGCTAATCCAACTCAACGAACACCCAGCCCTTCTCGAAACTGCACGAACTTCCCTTCCGGTAACGGCTTCGTGAGGATATCCGCTACCATGCTGGTAGTGGGACAATACTCAAACTTCACCTGCCCCATAGATACCCTCTCACGCACAAAATGATGAATCACATCGATGTGCTTCGCACGTTCCGAAACAATTGGATTCTTTATCAGACTTAATGCTCCCTGGTTGTCACCCCAGATGCGCATCACGTCGATCTCACACCCAAACTCGGGCAGAAGTTTCCTCAGCCAGAGCGCTTCGCGAGTAGCTAGGGACGCCGCCATATACTCGGCCTCCACAGTCGATGCTGCTACAGTCGGTTGCAACCGACTCTTCCAGCTGACGGCTCCACCGCCAAGGATAAAGGCATATCCAGTTGTCGAACGGCGGTTGTCTCGGTCCACTGCCCAGTCCGCATCGGCATAACCCTCAATTGCCTTGCTGTCCCTGGCAAAACATAAACCGAAACTCGCAGTCCCCTTCAGATATCTCAGGATATCCTTAGCAGCCTCCCAGTGAGCCTTCGCCGGCTCAGACATATACCGCGCCAACTTAAACACAGCATGCGCGATATCAGGACGCGTGCACACTGCCAGATACATCAAACCACCAATTAACTCTCGGTAGCGCGTTGCATCCAACAATACCTGATCGATATCACTAGTACGGTTCAAAACTAGACTTGGCGTCATAGGAACCGACTTAGGAACTGCATCCTCCATCCCGAACTTGGCCAACAATTCGGCCGTATACCGCTGCTGCGAGATTTTGACCTCGCCTAGCTCCTTGCTCCGACTGATCTCCATACCCAAAAAGAACGACACCTCCCCCAAATCACGGAGGTCAAACTCAGCCTTCAACTCTTGCTTTATACGGGCTATTTCCTCGCTTTTGTTGCTCGCGACTAGCAAGTCGTCTACGTGAGCGTATAGCCACACCACAAATGACTGCTCTTCCAGCGTAAAGAAGCTGGGATCCGCATCAGAAACCTTGAAACCAATAGCCTCCAGCGTTTCCCGCAGCTTCTGGTGCCAAGCTCTGCCTGCCTGGCGTAAACCATACAACGCTTTCCGCAACAGACACTTCATACCTGCGCCACCCGTTTCAAAACCAGGCGGTTGGTCACAATAAATCACCTCCTCCAGCGTCCCGTTGAGGAACGCAGTGCGCACATCTAGGTGGTGTACCTCAAATCCTTCAGCCGCAGCCTTCGCCAGGAATGTACGCAACGTCACCTGATTGCTACCAGGCGCGAATACCTCATTGAAGTCAACACCTTCCTTCTGCTTATAGGCCTTTGCTACCAACCGGGCTTTGTATCGTTCCACTTGTCCGTCTACACCCCGCTTCACGTCGTACACCCACTTCACCGGAATCGGTTTCACCCCAGGCGGCGGTACCTTCAGCTCCCACGTATCTAATGCGTGGATAGATCCGATTTCTTCGGCCATCGCCTCCTGCCATTTGTCCCGTTCCGGAGAGGCCATCGCTTCCTCGTAGGTGCTCGGGATTTTGACGTCCGATACGTTAACAGCAAGGTTGAGTCGCTGGGGCGGATGACGGTCACGTTGGGGGTAACGATGTTGTGTAGAGGCAGCTGCACCAGCCTTATCCTCCCCCTCAGCTGCCTTACCGACAGCTTTAGGTTTCCCCTTAGTGGTCCCGCTGGTAGTCTTAGGCTTCCCTTTGGCGGAATCGGCTGCACCGCCGGTAGCCGTGGGTTCCTCCTCAGGTGCCTCAGGTACTGCGCCAACTACCATAGGCTCCCCCTCATTCAACTCAGCTGAATCTCCAATCGCCGCGTTCCCCTGACTATCCTCTACGGCCTCACTCGGACTAAACTGCTCCCCCTGCCGGGGAGGGGCTGCAGTCTTGCAACTACTGCTAGCCACATCGTCCTCATCGTCACTATCGCTTCCGCTGCCGCTGCTTTCGCTATCATCCGCAGGCAGCGTGCGGGACGTTGGCGTTTCCTCAAAAAGCACGCTCCTGCTCACTACGATACGCTTAGACCCGTCTAATAAAATCCGGTATCCTTTGCAGTTGCGTTCGTAGCCCACCAACACACCCTTCTGGCTCGTGGCATCGAGCTTATTGCGGTGCCTCCTCTCGACATGCACCCACGCAGTACACCCAAACACGCGCAAATCAGAGACATCTGGCTTCACACGGTGGAAAACTTCAAAGGGCGTTATCTGCTTGCCCGACACAGGCGAACAATTATGCAGGGCACATGCAGTGGTAATAGCTTCGGCCCATAGTTCATGCGGCAATCCTGAGTCTTGCAACATCGCGCGGGTCTTCTCCAGGAGTGTGCGGTTCAGCCTCTCAGCGCGGCCATTTTGCTCAGGAGTGTACGGCACGGACGTGTCATGCTGGACCCCCTTACCCTTAAGGTACTGTCCTAGAGCCTTATTCAAATACTCCCCACCGCGATCCGACTGAACTGCTAGCAGCTTCTTGCCCGATTGGGTCTCTAACAGCTGCAATACTTCCTGGGCCGCTTCCGGAACTTCTCCCTTCGTCCCTACACAGCGCACCACTGCAAAACTCGAATGCTCATCCAGAAATGTGGCGACATACCTTGACCCGCCCATAGACGGAACAGGCATCTCACACACATCCATATGCACTCGCTGCAAAACACGGTTTGCTGCATTCCCAGACGGAGGAAAAGACGCGCGGGTATGCTTGGCCTTCACACACGGCTCACAGATACTCTTTTCCTTCACCTTCTCCCGGACATCAGCCGCGCTCAGGCCCATACCAGTGACCATTTCATCAGACACGAGCTTCTCTAAATTACCGTACCCTATGTGTCCGAATCGACGATGCCAAAGCCCCGCAGATTCAGACAAGACCGCCAGGGTTTGAACACACTCCCCCTGGCCCAATCGGGTCGCCTTTAGGTAGTAATGGGTGCCCACCCGCACACACGGGATTTGCTCCCCGTACTCCCACTCCAGGCTTGCGTATTTCCTTATCCGCGGGCCTCGGCTGACAAGACGTTTCGGCTGCCTAATCACAGCAACCGGCCCACGAAAATCCACGTGGTAACCCTTCAGACCTAGTTCGCCTACCGAAATCAGCTTGTGACCTAATCCCGGCGCATGATACACATTCTTTAGGGTAATCTTAATCTTGCCTTTCTCTCCCTCTGCTTCTAACAGGACGGTACCCACTCCAACCGTCTTGCAAATCGCACCCGCCACACCTTCTAGGACTATGCCGTCCGTGAGCGGTACGTACTCGCTGAAGTCGGACCGGTCGTCCGTAACATGGACGGCCGCGGCCGAGTCCACTTTCCAAGCCAGCTTGGCGAGCGACTTCTCAGCTGTTGCCTGGATTTCCTTGGCTTCGGAGGTGGTGGAGGTGGTTAGGGCCATTACCAGCTGCTTGCTGCGTCGGTTGTTGCCCCTGTTGTTGCCTCTTGTGACGAGCGGGCACTGAGACTTGATATGCCCCAGGACACCACATTTATGGCACTTATGGGTTGCGTAGGGGTTGATGGAAACATCAGGCCCGCCAGAGCTGGTACTCGCCCCGACGTTGACATTTCCCTGGCCTTTACCAGCTCCACTACGGTAGTCGCCACCGAAGCCACGGTGGCCTACCCCACTGCTCCGGTTGCTAAACGCCAGGGCCTCGGCCTGGGCCCACTCTGCGTTGTTGTCACCTTGCATCCGCTCCGCCAGGAGTAGAGCGGCCTTGATTTCCGAAAGCTTCATGTCACTTGGCGGCTTGGCAGCAAAAAGCGTCTGCTGCATTTGGAATTTCTTATGCAAACCACCCAAGATAGCCAGGGCGAATTGGCAGTCGTCGGTCTTCGAGCCCACTGCAACCATTTGCTCGCGCAGATCCTCTGCTTCCTCGAAGTAATCAACAACGGACTGGCCTGTCCGTTGCTTCAGGTTGCTAAATTTCTGCTTTATGAACAAAATGTTCGCTCCGATCTCAGACACGCATTCGGCGCGGATCGCATCCCACGCTGCGGCAGAGTCGGCTGCTTGATCGATCAGCCTGTGAAAACGGGGCACCGTATATTTCACCAGCTGCGATTTTGCCTTCATGGACTTGTCGGCGACGGCGCTCGGCAGGTCTGCTGCCTCGTCCCACAAGTCCTTGCCGGCCAAACAGTACTTCATGGCCGTCCGCCAGCGAAAATAGTTGGCGTAGCTATCTAATCGCTCTACATCATTGTCTAACATACACACATTCCTTTACATACTTATATTACCAGTTGATGCAAGAAATCCCAAGAAAGGAGATGCGGCTGACCCGGCCGGCCCTAAGGAAAACTTACGAAAATATACGACCAGCCAATGGAAAGACCCTCTGTGGCTCGGCTTCTTTGCTCCCAGGCATAGAAGTTTGGTAGCGCCTGTAATAAAAACGAAAATAATCAGAGTAGCTCTGTTTTTGCAAAGGATGCCCGTGCACGGCGGCATGCAACCGCCTCGAAATCAGCCAGCCGGGTAGTTTTTGTACCTTTGACGGTTGGTGGAAATAATGACACTGGAGCGCATTCTCGCGAAGCCAGCAACATAGTTAGGATAAACGAATAAAGTTGACCCATGCCCTGGCCCTGGCTCTTCGTTGCCTTATTCCTATCTCCATACTGCGGTTGCTTGATGCTACCACTGCGCCGCTCCCCTGCTTCGTGTCCCAAATCGAAAGCGTGGCTATCCGCCGCTAACCCCGCCATGGGAGTTTTTCGTAGGTCTGGGTTAAGGAACGAATTATGATAAGTACAACGTGATTGTCGACTTAATACATCCGTGGTGGCGAATTTAACCAGATTTAACACTCGACGGCCACTGAGTAGTTCACATTTTCCACCAAATCTGCGCCTATAGAGTAGGACGGATGTTCGCATACAACCTCAGTGTAGTAATCTAATTGTAATCGGCGAAAAGCTCCTATACGGCCGTACAACGCTCGCTAATCCCGGCAGCCGTAACCTTCCTAATGCATGCTCATCCGCGGGATGTTTCCATTTGCCACGGATTCATCCTTAATCCGTGACGTTATTCCTAAGTGGAAACATCCCCTTGGTGTGCCGACCTGCAATTCGTAATTTTGCTACTATCCACCCAAGAAATCCGCAACAAAATGTAGCCGTCCTCGCTGTTATGGATTGAGCTATCATGCGAAAGAGCATTAGCTAGAGTCAAGTAGCGGTTCCTAGTAGCGATTCCTTCGCGTGTGTAAGTGTAGTTGATATGTACATATCATGTACATGTGTGCTGTACTGTGTAACAGCTACTACATCAGGCCTGATGGTCAGCCCTAGGGCTTGGCCTTTGCGAGCTTTTTGAGCTCAGTGATGCTGACTGGCAGCAACACCTTGTCCACAAAGTGCCCCACGTAATTGGGTGATTCTCCAAAACGGTCATTGCCGCCAAAATCGTAGTCACTGAGTACGGCTTTCACATACTGATTGGACAGGATGACCATCTTGGCAGGACCCGAGCTCGGGCGCTTGGGAAAGCTGCAGTGGGGATAGGAGGGCAAACCACATGCAGTACACATATACATATACATACAGGGGCTACAGAGAAGCAGAGGGAGGTGAAGAGCACTGAATATTGATGTAGTGCAGGTGGGTTGCCGGCGCCTGTGTATGGATGAAGTATGGACAACATGATGCATACTACTACCTGTTACCAAGCAAAGAGGAAAAGCAAGCAGCATGCAGGTAGGTTTACTTCCTAGGCGCACACCTACAGGTAGCTTGGAGCCACACATGTAGCATACATACATAGACAGGGGCAGAATGAAAGCTTGCAGTGTGACTACATAGTAACTGGCCTCTGAAAAGCCACTCAAAATGCTGGTCAAGCACTTTGCTTGTGCTTGTAGTTGATACATGTGCTGTACTGTGTACCAGCTACTATACATTCCTCCCCCTTTCTGAAGTCCGATGGGGTGAACGGATTAGGGTGCCCTCTCACAGGGGAGAGCAGCGAACTGCCTCGGGAAAGGGGGCCGCTGGCGAAGCTATACCACCCTGTAACAACATACATACATATACACTGCTTTGTAGCTATATAGAACATAAAAGAACTCTACATGTACGTGCAGCTGTACAGCTGCAGGTGGGTAGGAATCCAGCCAGCCAGTTGTTTTGCGATGGCGTGCGGGGTCTTGGGAGCTCATCACATTGGCAATACCCAAATCCTGGTAGGGGGCTCAAAAGCAATGGCCGGTGAAAAGCATGCATTTGCTGACTAGTCTATGTTAGATATGCATGTTCGGCCGCCGCCATTCTCCATCTCTTGCTTTTCATGCACACTTCTACCTAACCCATTACATACCTACGTGTCATTACTATCAATGCTTGCTGCAGATGCGCTTCCTCAAACACATGTTCCCACCACTCACATGGTTAGGTCTCCAGTGGCGTTCAGCGGTCCGGCCATTGTGTCGAGCCTGATGGGGGCTCCATAGCTGATGAATGACCCCGTGAACAGCGCTGATCCGTTAATGATGTGGGCCTTGGTTAGCAGGTCTACCAGGCGAGTGTTGGACAACAGAGCGGCCTTGGTGATACCGAGCTGGCTGAGGAGCGACGTGAAAGCCTGTGTGAGTGTATGTGTGCAAAACCATCTCCATTATCTGTGTTGTTTGTGAGCAGGTATGTATGTGTGGAACAGGGGGGCAGCTACCCTGCGAAACCCTGCCTTCCCCGGTATTTCGGGGCACCCTCAGCTTGTCACGTGACTAGGGTGCACCCTAGTCAACTTCTCAGTGGATTGCTCAGGTTCCGCACCCACCACTGGCATCCAACAGAATCTGCCGGAGCGACGGCGGCTCAACTCCATTCCTGTTCAGCTCTCAAGATCACTTTATCCCAGGTCACCACCGCCCATCGACTAGGGGCACTTTACCCTCCACCATCAGAAGGATTTTCGACCCTGACAGTTCTCAATCCCGGGATCTCCTGGGGGCAATGGTCCGTGCCTTACCCGTAGTGCCTAACCTAGTATGTATGTATTTATGACTTAGATTACATTGTGGGCCGCGAGAGCCGGGGGCCAAAGCCCAAACACAGCGCAAGGGTCGGATGCACACAGCACATGTATGTATGTATGTATGATGCGGAATACGCATCATGATGTGGAATACACATCATTCCTTCACAATCTACATCAAACGACATCGTTCGTATAATTTTGTTTTTAACTTTGCATGGTGGAAAGCAGCAATATGATAATTACTGCTTGGTCGATCTCACAGTACTGCTGGAAGGTGCAGTTATTAGGCGGTGCACTGCTGGTCCGTTCCCCTCTTACATTATCGTGAGGTGTGAAGATGGTGATGTCGGTTCCCCGTGCAGGGTCCACCAGGAAGGAGCGGAGAGAGCTTGCAGAGAAGACCTCATAGGCAATTGTTGTAAACATTTTAACGAACTCCAGTGCTGTATCGTAGTAATCTGGAGGTGCTATGGTGAGGTACTGGCCGCCATTGTCGATCAAATGAATGATGCTCTGCAGTTAACAACAGCAGTTCCGACCTAACATTTTAGCAGTTAGCAATGAGTTGTTGGAGCAGCAACATACAGAAGCAGCGAATGAAGCAAGGAAGATGGCTACACTCGTGCAGTGGCCCCACTTAGTCTTATCTTAATACGAGTCCTATGTACTATCTTAATACTACTACCCCCTTGCTCCTTTCATGTACTTCATAGCTACTTAGGAACACAGTTGAAATGCACCCATCGGCAGTGTTTTTTTCATTTTTGCCCGTCAATTTTCCAGTCCGAACGGAGGAGTAGGTTTTTAGTCACGGGAATAAAAGTATTCCGAATCTGTAAGGCACTGAGGGGAGCTACAGATCCCCACAGTTGGCGCATGTACAAGGCACACCAGACACTGAGAACATCACGCAGTTGGTGCTGAATACACTGAACATGGAGGCCGAAGGCTCAGCCAGACTGCACCGTTCCTGCTGAGCATCCACTGCATGGCACACCAAACAGACCTCACTGTTGCCACGCTGAAAAAAGCCCCGGTCGTCAAGATGATTGTGAGCGTCATCAAGGACATTTACAACTACTTCTCGGGCAGTGCTAAACGTGTGAGCACGTTTGAGGATGTGGCCAAGGCTGCAGGAATGGATGGCAACCAGCTGAAGTGCATCGTGGAAACGAGGTCGATCTGAGCACGAGAGCCAGCGGCCTCCCTGCTGGCCGAGTACCCAGCGCTGCTGCCACTGTTCTGCAAGGAGGAGGAGGAGGAGGAGGAGGAGGAGAAGCTGTAAAACACACTACAGGACGCCCGCCTGTATGTCTCGATGCATGCGCTGATGCCCGCCGTGGGCTGTAAATTGGTGAGCTGGCCAAGGCACTTCAGCACACCAAGGACCGGCTGCATGAGATGTACCTCAGGCCAGAGACCCACTACACCACCGTGGGGTTCGGGGACTTCAAGGAGCTGCTGTCAGTCGATGGAGACATCAAGGGCACCGCCTGGGAGTTCAATCCCGACATGCCGGAGGAGGAGCAGATCTGGTTGATGTATGGCAGCAGCGGCTTCTACCCCTTCACCACTGATCCTCCTCACACTGGCCGAGACCGCACGCCACTGCCTTTGACACCGGACTGCCTGGCCCAGGTCATGAAGTCGGTGCAGGAGGATATGTCAGCCATGGTTGAGGAGCTGATGGGTGAGCTGACTTCATGGTTTCCCCTGCATCCACTGCTGGAGGCAGCATTGATTGTCTACAGCGAGTACTGGGAGAACAGGCCCACAGCAGCCGACTTTAAGGTGAAGCTGAAGATCCTCAAGGACTACTACTGCCGTGAGTGGGTGGACGCTAACTCTGGCAAGGTGCCACCGATGCTGGACGGCGCCTTGTTGGATGAGCAGGCGACCTTGTTCACCTCCAGCGCTAGCATAAATCAGCTCGCTGCACGGCAGCGCCTCAGGGGAGCGTGAAAGCAGACCGAGCAGCAGAGGCAGCAGGCAGCAGCAGTGGACCTAGACGTACCCACATCCAAGCATGATCACCGGGTGCTGCGCAATGACACACCCACAGCACAGGTGTGGCAGGCCATCAGCAACTGTGCGGCCCTCGCTGGCGGTTTGACGGAGTTTTTGGCTTTGGGCCAGCTGGTGCTAGTGATGGTGTCGGGGTCAGTTGAGGATGAGTGGCGGTTCTTGGCCATGGGGTATTTGCAGGACCCCACCTGCAACCGCCTGGACGAGCACCTAGCACTGTGTGTGTGGATGTTCGACCTAGCGCTGTTCGACCTGGGCATGTTCCCGTTCCCGTTCCGTGACGCACTGAGGAAGTGGCTGGACAGCAGCAGCAGGGGCTGGTACATGATGAACCGGTTTAGTCCTAGTGTGCTGTGGTTTGCAGCGGCGGGTGACAGCCTGTGATTTGCTATGCGGTTGCTTGCTTTGGGCCTTTGCTTGGTCAATTTTACTTATTGCTCACAAACACTGCCAGAACTATCTACGCATGTGCATGAAGAGTGCACACATGAACGACAAGTCGGGTGTCGGCTTCCTCGAAGCCAGGAAAAGGGCGGGGGGCCCCCGCATCCGTACAGGCCGGTAGCTAGGGTAGTGTCAACGTGGTGGGAGATGTGCTTGTTGCAGCAGTGCTGATGCTGTGGGATCTAAGCTTGCACCAGCGGAATCGTCAGCACCGCCTGCAGGCTCCACGCGATTCGCATCCATCCCGGGTGCATGCCGCATGGACAGTGCGGCAGACCACAAGTCGGAATGCCCGTGCGGGCAAATGGTAATGCAAGCTGGGTGAAGTCCGGTGCTGTCTGTGATGTTTATCCCCGAAGCGCCAGCGGCTTCAGCAATCCGCCCCACAGCCGCGAGCTTCGTCACGGCACACCGCAAGTCTCCGGAGGCCCCGAGCATTGGCTAAAGTAAATGTACAGACGAGCAGCTTGTGTATTTCATAGAGAAATGAAAGCAAATTTGTCGGCCTGCTGGTCGGAATGCCCTTGCGGGCAAAAGGTAACACAAGCTGGGTGTTCAAGTTATCAAACGCCGTCACCTCAGAATCCAATATGACATACGCGGGACCTTTTGAGATTAAATTTAGCCCGAGGGGGCGCTGATGTGACTTTGACCTCGGTCAATGGAAGCAGCCAAACTTGTTTGTGCTCATACGATTTTTGTTGGCTACAGGCGAGATACCTTGCGATAGGGAATGCAATATATTACCAATAACGCGTTTCAGCTGGGCGAGATGTTAAGTTTGGTCCGTTACACACGGCCACACGGCCACACGGACATGGGCAATACTACAGGTCGGGGCCCCGGGGCCCCACCCAAAAATCACTGCTCGCATGTCTACACATACAAACATACATGTTCGCCAATCACTTGTGAATGCACAATTGTTAAGATTGCCTCACCAACAATCTTGCCTGCAATAGGAAGTGATACCAGCATATCTTTTGAACATGAAACAAACCTCCATGCAGCACTGGGTTACACATACATGACCTACCTTTCCACCCTTCAGGTCTGCCTTGATGATTTTGCCAGGTACTCCGTCCTCGCCATAGAAGACGGTGTCTTTTATCAGCTGGTGCCTGCACGGCGCGACTAATGTTAATAGATTATCAAACCTTTACTGACGTCCCGCCCTGCCTACACACAAAACGAGCAAAGTCCACCAACTTGCAAGGGAGTTCATCACCCACATATATGGCAAGCTGCAGCTCCACAACGAACCCATTGTTAAGAACGCACTTGAACTTTAATATCTTGAACGTTGTTTGCCACCTTTGAGGAAGGGCCGTGTAGTAGATGTCTTCGTTCAGCTTTTTGAGGGTGAGGGCCTTCTGTCCATCAACACAGTGCTGCAGAAGTAGACCCCACACAAAGCGGCCTTTCTGATCTCCGGGCTTGGTCCAGCTGTCCCAAGAGTACCATTTATTTATGTCGTATACCTATGATGAACGTATATTAATGAGCGTGCACAGAGCAATACAAACATACATACATACATAGGATCAATCACAGGGACGAAGTAAAGAGAGAAACACATTGCAAAGTGAAGTGTGTGGCAACAGGCCTAGGTAGGCGGGTCGAGTACTGGATAATGAACAAAATTCACGAAGTGTATGCAAGCAGTCCTGCTGCCGCTGCTGCTGCTGCTGCTTACCTTTTGTTCATCACGATCGTAAATGTACCAGCCTGATGACGTGGGCCATGACATGGGCTTTTAGGACAGCTACAGTAGGGTGTGTAGGGTAACTCTCTTTTTAGTATCCACTACGATATCATGTAGAGGCTCCATTTTGTGCCGCTTGCTTATTACTCACAGCCTGTCTATCTGTACCTTGCTTCAACACAATTCATCTGCAATATGATTAGGTGGGCACATACATGCATGCATGAAACCCGAAGTAACCTACGCCCAACTCAGACAGGCAGATAGCTAGAGTGCATCACCACACACCTCGCTGGACGGCAGGAAGCAGGTTATCATGGTGTTGGGATCCTTGAGCACGCCAAGCAGCCCCGTGTAGTTGAATACACCCAGCATGGGACGCAGCTTGGGAGTTGCGGACATCAGGTCGTACAGGGTCTTGTAGACGGTTACATTGCTGGGGGCAGCGGTTAGGCTCCTTGCAGCATCACCTGTACGTATGTACACCCACACAAGGCATAACAGAACAAGGAAGCAACCTTCTGAAAGGATGGTTCAATGTTACACTTTCCATGACGACATGCAAGTACCGCTGCCAGCCGCCGGCCAAGCAGCATCAGTAACATGTTTCATCCCGTAGACATGGTGTCCTAGTATAATAGGTACAGACGTTCCCTACCTGCCCAACATACAAGGGCACAGCCTATACAGGATATACATTTTGCAGAGGGAGGAGCAGGCAGGCAGTTACCCCACAAGGGGTCTCGAGGTGGCCATTGGGGCAGAGGGGGTGTCTAGGGGTTTCCTGCGGGGTCCGCAGATTCCGACCCTGTAGTAATGGGCCCCTAGACCCCGCGGGGTCGCGACCCGATCACAACAGCCGACAGCCCTCAAGCATCGCGGTCATAGCCAGGAGCAGGTGCTATTAAGCAAGCCAGAGAGCAGTATTGGTGCAGTATTTTAATAGTAGTCTTGCTCGTTAGGAACGAATCTGCACCTAGCTAGGGGCCAATGGGCCCCCCTAGGCACCCACCCTTTCGGGCTATCCCGCTTTGTCCTAGCTAACTGCCGATCCAATAATGCTATAATAATTGTATAAGCGAAGACCAACTAGCTTACTTCATATCCTTGCACTAAGCTTAGGTAGCGATACTTAGTCCATCCAATATCGGAAAACATAAAATGCCCGATACGTTTCACTTACAGCGTATGCTCCACGCTTGGATACACACGAAGGCTGCTATAGAAAGACTTAGGAGGCTGCCTTTCCTCATGGCCGTCGCAGAACCAATGCAACCAAAGATTAGAAACGGTAATCAGACTTTCTTGGAAATAATGCGCCTGAATGCTTGTTGAATGCTAATGCTCATCGCTCCGTACCGGACTAGCGTGAAGTGGGCCTTTGCGTCCAGCCTTACACCCGATCCCAATGTTTAATCAGGCCACACCACATCCCATTACTGTTGTGGGTGGGAGGGTCATTGGTTGGTCCGTAAGGTTTCGGTCTTGGGTCCGGGGCGGCGGTAAGTACTTGGATGGTATGATAGGAATATTTATTGGCTTCGCTTACGGCTTCTTGTGGTCTCCAATGCGTTCGGTCGATGTGCGCCTGTTGGTCCGCCTCCTTGCATCCAAGCTGATTGCCTTATCCTTAGGTTTAGTTTTATTACGAAGGGTTTCCGAATGGCCTGAATGGGCGACCTTCCGGTCGCGCTTCCGTACCGCTGTCATGCAACCGCTTCGAAATCAGCCAGCCGGGTAGGTTTTGTACCTTTGACGGTTGGTGGAAATAATGACACTGGAAAAAACGGAGCGCATTCTCACGAAGCCAGCAACACAGTTAGGATAAACGAATAAAGTTGACCCATGCCCTGGCCCTGGCTCTTCGTTGCCTTATTCCTATCTCCATACTGCGGTTGCTTGCTGCTACCACTGCGCCGCTCCCCTGCTTCGTGTCCCAAATCGAAAGCGTGGCTATGAACAGTGTAGGGAAGTGGAACCCTACTAGTTCTTTTGAGCCCGGGAAGCTTTTACCTCGGGCGGCGGGACACAGCTGGAAACGGCTGCTGACTGGTGCATTTTGCCGTCCAATAATAGGGCGGAATGTATCGCAGCTCACGCTCACATTGCACAACAAACTACCCCAAATCTATCGCTTACACTTACGGCAGCTTAGGGCGAGCAGCACTCGCTACAGAAGCTGGGAGGTTTATTTAATAAACACGGCAAAGGCAGTTTTACGACAGCTGATGGCTAACCATATTGATACCGACCTTCAAGTCACAGGTTTCACTCAATTTCATCAGGATCGTCTTGCAGCGTGTTAACACAAAACTGAGCACTTAGGGGGTGCTTCCATTTAGGATTAACATCGCAGGTGTCTTTAATCCGCCGCTAACCCCGCCATGGGAATTTTTCATAGGTCTGGATTAAGGAACGAATTATGATAAGTACAACGTGATTATCGACTTATATATATATAATACATCCGTGGTGGCGAATTTAACACTCGACGGCCACCGAGTAGTTCACATTTTCCACCAAATCTGCGCCTATAGAGTAGGACGGATGTTCGCATACAATCTCAATGTAGTAATCTAATTGTAATCGGCGAAAAGCTCCTATACGGGCGTACAACGGTCGCTAATCCCGGCAGCCGTAACCTTCCTAATGCATGCTCATCCGCGGGATGTTTCCATTTGCCACGGATTAAGCCCTAATCTGTGACGTTAATCCTAAGTGGAAACATCCCCTTGGTGTGCCGACCTGCAATTCGTAATTTTGCTGCTATTCACCCAAGAAATCTGCAACAAAATGTAGCCGTCCTCGGAATGTTGTTATGGATTGAGCAAGCATGTGTAAGAGCATTAGCTGGAGTCAAGTAGCGGTTCTTGTGCTTCAGGTTGCCGTTGCGCAATCGCTTCCAATAATTCGCCCTGTCCTTCCACGGGGCCAGCATTGCTGTCCTGTGGAAAGGGGCATCTTATGGAAGAAAGATATACGCGGGCTTGATTCGTCCGCGTCAAGCATGCTAGCACCTCTTCTCAATTACCGCTTTCTTTTACCTGAGCTGCAGCTCAGGGATGCCGTTGGGCACCATGGGAATGCTCTTCGGCTTCGTAAGTTCGTCTCCGAACTGATATCAGGAATCCGGCCTCTGAGAGTTGGTGTCCTGGGAGGGAGGTAAGCACGGGCATTGTGCCACAAGCTCACATCCGTGTCCCCTCTCCTGTATGTCCCCCGTCTCTCAACCTTTCGCTTGCCTCCTAACAACTATTTCTCTCAGCTAAGTCAAGCGGCACCCACGTTTCCCAATCACGCAGTATCAGCTGGGGTGAGGAGGCCACCGTGCGCGGCCACACTGACTGGTTCTCCATCTTCACAGATTGGCTGGTAGGCGCCGTACTATCGTACTGAGCGGTGCTACACTGCACTCACCCCATCTCCAGGGGCTCAGGCCGCGCGCCCGTGTTCGGCTTTTCGGGGTGCCTTCGTTACCCCCTCGTGTCGCTGTCCTACCCACATGCCCGGTGCCACAAGTCTTTTCCACGACCAACACCACGACCAACACCCTCGATGTTGGCCGGCCACCTCACCCTTTTTCCCCCTTCGGTAGATTCACTTGATGTTCTACCCCCTGCATTTCCCTCTCCCTCCCCCTGTCAACCCGTCGATATGCTGTAGTCGTCTGTATCCTCCTCCTCCTCCTCCTCCCGCCGCCGCACCTCTCAGCCGCGTGTATCAGCTCGCAATGGCTGTGTGCCCGGCACCACCTCGACCTACTCGTTGCTATGTTTGGAGGAGCTGGTGGACCAGGAGGTGGATTTAGTCCTCGTGGAGTGAGTGCCTCCTGCATGTAACCCGCGGGCCGGGGGGAGAGGTGGAAGGGCCTTATGGGGGGCCTCGTGTGGGCTGGGGGGTTGAGGGTAAGGAGAGTGGCAGGGGCGGTGGGCTGGCTAGGTGGAATGGTTGAGGGACTGGCTAGGGCGGATGAGATGGTAGATGGGTCTTCAGCTTGGGGCTATGTTGGCCGGCATTAGGGAGGTGGGGGCTGACAGAGCGGATGGGGCGTTTGGGGGGGGGGCTGCCCTGGGGAGAACATTTGAAGGTGGGTCGCATGGTAGACAGACAGACAGACAAGGCAGGCCAACATATGTGTTATTAGCCTAAGCGGCAGGCCCCGCACACCCCGCTTCGGCCGGTGACGTAGCGCGAAGGCTCAATTAGTGTCTGCCTTACAGAACATCGCATTGCCATTGTGCGTTGCGTACCGCTGCCTTGCCTTGCAGGTATGGTGTCAATGATGTCTTTGCCGACCAGCTGGTTCACAACACCGCGGTGATGGGCTTGGAGAGGTTGTTGAGGCGGCTGATGGAACTGCCGGGTTGGCCAGCAGTGGTGGGGGTGGCGGTGCCGCGTATCAAGACCTCCTCGTTTGGCGCCTTCCATGCAACCAGGTGAAGCGGAGGGAGGGGGGGAATGAGAGAGGGGGGAGAGAGAGGGGGGATGGGAAGGGGGGGAAGGACGGGGATGTTCAACCCATAACCTTTCTGTGTAGGTAGGTTTTGTCCTCTGTACGTTACGATTTTTAAGAAAGGTAAAGAGTGCTAACCGGTCATCCACCGCCATCCGCCGGAGAGATCCCGCAGATCCATCTAAGCTGACGTGCAAGGGCCGCTAACCGACTGTCAGTTTGTTGGGTTTAGGGGCCGATAGATACATCGAACTAACAAATCCCGCCGGTGGCATCCGTCTCCAAAACAGTCTTGCAAGACACAACCTGGGCGGGCGAGCCGGCCGGCATTCATCGTTGCCGCGCATTCCCTAGACATCAACAACGACTAACAAATGCGAAGAGAAATAGTTTTGCCGATCAATGACGACGGCTCTAAACAGCTAAAGAGCTCTGGCAGAGCCTACTATTTCTATTTAATCTGTACGATATTTTTTCCGTAACTTTTAACTCGTTTAAATTAAGGTGATGTTTCCATGCTAGCGTCCAAGGAGTAGCCTCCTCTCCTCAAGTTAAGTCTGCATATGAGCTTTCAAGGGGGGTTTGACGGCCCTCCCCTTTGGGAAGCCTCGAGACATGTAATGGAGCGCGTGCCCAACCCCTCTTGCCCTGTCTTGGCCCCGAATAAGCAACCGCCTGGATGGATTTCCCCCTTCCCCCTTTCCCTACACAAACATACATACATGACCACCGTGCGTGTGTGGGTGCCGTCCACACCTACCCATGGATATGTTTGCTTTTCGTGCACTGCTGGTGGTGCGGGTGGACGCCGCGACAGCGAAGACGTGCAAGGTACCCGTCGGTGGGGGTCATTAGAGTTTGGTTTGTCGCTGACACATACGGGTTGCGTCGTTATGTGGTTGTTACCGTTAAGCAGTTAGTTTTTCCGTTAGACCCGCATCTTCCCTACCTTAGCAGATTTCCTTTTTCTTCTGCCCACGCACTCGCAAACCCCCTACTTACCCTTCTTCCGCAAACCTAGTTACCTAGCGCCACTAGGAGCCGCTTTCTTCCTTACTTAAGGACCTAGGAGAAGGGATGGTGAGAAAAAAGGGACACCCGCCATCCCAACCGTTATTCCAACCACCATCCTGAAACCGTGCGACCCCTCATTCCGGCCCACCCCCTTCGTCTTGAACTTTTCCCCTCTCCGCCTTCACGCGCCTCTGGGGGCCCCTTGGCCCCTTCGTCCTCTTCCTTTCCCCACTTCCGTACAGGCTCTCTGTCGGCTTACTACGACTTCCCGACCGTATCGCTACGTAACGCTCTCTACACCGCCAATGTGCAAGAGGGCCCGACGGAGGGCTGCCTCTTCTGGAACCAGACTTTTGTAAACGCCCATCCCGGGGATGCAGGCCATAAAGCCCTCGCAGATCTTGTCGTACACCTGATCCAGGAGACGGCACTGGGCCTGGTATGGCATCCGGTTTCGGAGCCGGAGGTGAAACGGCGTGGGGAAGCCCTTCCGCCACCCATGTACGAAGGTACGGCCTTATGGTGGCAATGGGAGCAGAGCAATGTGATAATCCCTAGCTTTGGGTGAGACTCCGAAGCTTGTTGGAAAGGCCAACCTCCCCCCCCCTTCACACCGTGGGGTCCAACACTGGTGGGATTTAAGATCCTAGTCGATTTCGCGCCGACCACCTTTCTTCACATCGCCTTATCTCCCACCCTTCGGTGGTCGATCACCTGTTGCTGTATGCCGCCTTCCGTGTTACCATACACTTGTATGCATGTATGTATATATATATTTGTGTATGTATCTAATGTAAATGTATGTATGTACGTGTGCACGGGACACAGGAAACCTGCCGTTGCCGACGCGGACGCGGACGTGCCTGGTTGGTACACACATGCGCAACTTGGCTGTCTCGGCGACCGGGACATGGAGCTGGGTGAATGAGGGCAGTACGGCAAAACCCAGATGGGGTTTCGTGGCCACCACTCCAGGAAGCGAGCTGCGGTTGAGAGTGGATACGAACGACCCACGGGTCACGGCTGCAGCGGAAACCGAAAGCGGCGGCTCCACCGTCAAGCCGGCCTCCATTGTGTCGATTTTACTGCATTACCTTCGGTCGTACCAGACGGTTATGGGTACCGTGCTCGTACGGTACGTGGTTCCTTGGGGTAGGATGGGTGAAGTGGCTTCGGGGTGCATGGCTGAGTCCAGGAAGGGGCGGGGCTTGTCCCCGGCTTGGCCTGCGTGGGGTGGGAAGGAAATGGGTATTGACTTAGGTGAGTACATGTTTCCTGTTTCCTGTTTACTGGGGTTTTAGGGAAAGCCTTTCTGTTTTAGCTTCGTTGTTGCGCTAAATAGCGAGCTACCAGGATGCTACAAGTGGCAGTGGTGTGGATAGCCCCGCTCGACTTGCTTCTTCCCTTCACGGCTCCATATCTCCTTCCCCTCCGGGATGGACGTAAATGCTCCCGTGCATATGTACGGACTCATGTACGGACTCATGTACGCGGGCCCGCAGTTGTGAGGGCGGCTGCACGTGCCACCGTCAAACCTTGGACGGTTACCTTCCGCCGCATGGGGGGGAGGAGGATGAGGGGGAAAGGTCGCTGGGTAAGGAGCGAGTGACCCAGATCAGTGTGGCGCATTTCAAGACCTGGAGGACGGACAGCGAGGCCGCCAACTGCGACCTGAGGATCAGTGTGCAGAACGAGACCAGCGCGAAGGGCCACAAGTTTAAGGTAGGTGTGTATGGATGTTTGTGCACGTGGGGCTTATGCAGACGAGGGTTTTGGTGGGGGACATGCAAGTGCTTGTTGTTGCCCGTACTTCGCAGCAACGTGTGCAATGCAGGTAGGGTGCAGTTGCATTAACTGGGTCGGATGTCTCCGGGGGAAGGCAGCGGCTGGTGTGGAGGTGAAGTGGGCGGGCTCAGGGAGGAAACGACTCGGTCTTCCGGGGTTGGAAAGGATTTGGATCACGAATATCCGGATCCACGCGGAACGGGGGGTGGCTTGACAAAACGACAGACGGACTATTTACGTAGACGCTCGGATCAGAGTGACAGGGAAGGCTCTTCTCACCAAGATTCCTCTCCCCACCCTCCGCTCCTTTCGCTCTGACCCGAGCGTCGTCTACGTAAATAGTCCGTCTGTCGTTTTGTCTGTCTGCATGCATGCATGCATGCATGCGTACTAACATGCTGCTGGGCCGCTGCTTTTCCTCCACATCCTCACCCTCCACATCCTCATCCTCCACATCCTCACCCTCCGCCGCCTCACCCTCCACATCCTCACCCCTCCGTGAAGCTGACCGCCCCCGACATGCCTTTCCCGTGTTGGCGGTGGCCTGTAGGTATCTGGTGTCGTGGTGGGTGTCGGGTACGAGCTGGAGGGCATGTACGACCATAAGTACTGGCGCATCCCGGATGAGACGAGTGGACACTGAGGTAGAGGGAACGAGAATTGAGAAACAAGAGCGGCATCAGTTCATGGAGTGTACGGGCCGTGCATTGATGGAAGGTTGTACGGCACTGCTGGCCCCCTCCGCTTGAAACGGAAGTGTGCTGTGTCAATGGTGGGCCTTAACTCGGTGACTGCCGCTACCGCTAGCTCAGACGCGCCTAACTGATTGCTTGCTGCTGCTGTTGCTACTGCTGTTGATGCTGATGCTGCTTCCATCCGGGACTGCAGAGGACACCTTGTACAACTTTTGCTGTATGAGTGGCCGCTTTAGTGTGGCCTTAGTGTCCTTAGTGCGGGCTTTCAACTCAACTGACCAACTAACTCCCTGTCCGGGGTTTACGAGCCCTGTGACTGGACACCCTTTGGCGCTAGGCAGCATGCATCATGACGGGAATGTGGGGGCCATGACGGGCCGTTGTGCGACCGATGTGATGATCTTCCAGGTCGACAAAGGGATACTATTTCGGCGAAGAATATAATAAGCGAATGTGCTATGCAGAGAGCTAAGAGTCGGTTATTAGTCGAGTGCGACTGTTTCAAAGACGTCACAACCTCGTCGACTGTGGGAGCATATTCCCCAAGCTTACTTCCCATTGACGGATAGTTGCAGCGGTTGACCGTTGGGAGTTGTTGATCCGATACTGGAATCCATTTATGGATTGTTCATCATTGCAGCGGTTGAACCTTGGGAGTTATTGATTCATTACTGACATTTATCATAAAAAAGGAAATTGGTGGCAGCTGGGGGCGCTCGGGATTTTGTAGGTTGCGCTGCACTCAACTTCGTTTGCAGTACGGCCTCGTAAGCTAATACTATTGTGTGTGGTGGTATTTTATGGTAAACTCTGCAAGGAGTATTGTATGGGAAGGTGGCGGATCCGGCTCCTGATCGTATGGCACAGGGGAATACGGCAGTGCCTCTAGTATGGCGTTCAGTGGCGCTCGGGCAATTCGTTCATCGGTCGTTAAAGATTCGGAGGGGCTCCTGAAGCTCCAACTTGGTGGTCCCTGGAGGTCCGTAGGTTACATCGTCATAAAGCGGGGTGCACTTGATACCGTGCTATGGCTGTGTACTGGAGCCGCAGCCTGTGCCGCCCGATGCCACCTGTCTCGGTTCGAAGGAGGACACCATCTCTTTGCCTAGACGATGCGAGATGCTAATTGAGCAATATCACCTGGCGCTAAAAAAACTTGCAGTTCGTGGGCACTGGTCATGATTACTGTACGGTCGGTTCCGGAGCACACTGCTTATACTGCAGAAGATAAAATGTACCGATGGTGTTATTGCTTGTATTTATTTCTAATCCTTGTCCTTGGCATAATCGAGTGGTGTGAGAGTGGGACAGACAGTGAAGGAAGTGCGAGAAACATGAACTGACTTCGGTACTGTTGTTATCAGGGGCCAGGCATGCACAGGACACCTTTTCAATTCACGTAAAACTCTCACCCCTGCGATATTAAAACTTGTAATATAAGCGTTAGACGTTTCTTGGCGACGTTTCTGAATCAGACCTTGATGCGGTCTGCGCCGTGTCCCTCATCGCCGCGTTCCTTACGCCATACAGAGTTGCTGCGGCCTATAGGTGCAATTAAGAAAGATTTAGTCGAACCTGCAAGGCTTGTTCGCCCAGCCAAGCCAGCTCTTCCCTTGATGACAGCCCTTCCTCGGCTCGTGGCGTTTGATCTGGACGGAACGCTCTGGTAAGCGTAGATCTTAATCTGACTGTCCCAGTTTCAGCTTTACTCATCTCGGCTTTGCTGTGGACAAATAGACATTCCGTACAATCCTCAAACCTTTTGTCACACCGTGCAGGTGGCCGGAAATGTGAGTCAACGCACGCAGGTGGCTAACGACTTGGGGTCCCAAGCTTTGCTGTGGACTTTGCGGCCGAAACCCTGAGCCGGGCTGTTCGACTAAGTTTTTGGGCGAAGCCCAACAGCTCGCATCCCTGTCTCTCTCCATCGGACTATTTAAAGACTGTTCCATCGGTGCGGTTGCACCCACAGCTTTTGTGTCACATGAGCTCAACAGCGCCAATTCACCGTAGGCATGATTGCCTCACACAAGGCCCTGTAATAATTGTCCTCCCATCCGAGTTTGCAAACCATGTTTTGCTGTGCTCATAACTTGTGTTCATATTCGTGTTTTGCTGACCAGGCGCGGGCGGTTGGTTTTCCTGACCAGCAAATCAACCCTGCGATGTCCTGTACGGTGTCTTATACGGCCAAACAGGTACATGCTGGACGGCGGCGCACCCTTCCGACGGGACAAATCCGGTGCGGTGTACGACAAACGGAATCAGCGAATCGAGTTGATGGGCGCCACGGAAGCGGTGTTGGCGGAGCTGGCGACTAACCCTCGGTGGGGGCAGACGGAGGTGGTGGGTGGGGGCCGGGGGGTTGGCGATGTGTATATGTTACATGCTGGCATGTCGTACGGCGGGTTTGGGTCCTATGATTTCCCTCAGAGTCTCAACCCCCCACCCCGAGGTGGGCACACACACCCGAGCCCCTCGCGCTCGCTCCATTTCCAACCTCAAATGATTGCAAGCACCACCACCACCACCACAACCACCAGGTGTATTAAAGTCGGCGCTCCCCTTTCTTTTCCTGTCAGCCAGCTTGCCGCTGCCGTTGATGCCATTGTTATGCCGTACACCGTACACACAGGCGTACGTCAGCCGTACCGAATACCCCGAATGGGCAATCCCCTGCCTCAAGACTTTCCTCGTGACAGAAGACGGAAAGCACGGCACGTCCAAGAGCATGTTTGACATTTCATCGTACCAGGTACGGATATACGGCCCGTTTTAAGAAAATAAAGGTACTGAAGGTAGTCGTACTGCTTATTTAACGTCCCCTGCCGCATGCAAGCAAGCTACAATTTTGGAGTAAGAGCGACCTGGCGGCGGCCGGTGGGTCGAGATCCAGCTGGGTTAGCCAACACGCGGGACGAACCTGCTTAGGCCACAACACACAAGTGCTCACCCAAAACACCGCGTCCCGAGCTCTTCCACTCATCCCATGCCTTTTTTACCCGTCATCCCACCCCTTTCCCCCCAACACAAAACCCGCACTCCCACGGCCCCAAGGCACGTCTCCCCTTTCCCCCCTTAACATATTTGGATTTATTTCCTGGAAAGGTTTGTTTATGAAAGTGTAGCTTGATGTAACTTAAACTTTCTCCTCTCTTCCGCACGTCTCCCACTCTCACTCTCGCGCGCCGCCCTATGCAGGAGATCTACCCGGGCAGCAAACTCACGCACTTCCGAGCCATCCAGAAGAAGTCGGGCATCCAGTTTGAAGACATGATATTTTACGACAACGAGCGCTGGAACATTACCGAGTGTGCCAAATTAGGCATCACCTGCATTTACACGCCAAGAGGTCGGTTCCCGTTGGTAGTTGTACGGCCGTCCGTTGTGCTACCATCCTGCCGCTGGGTGGTTGAGCTTGTGTCGGCCATCCGGATGATTTGGGTTCAGTGGGCTGTTGCCCATGGAGGCACCCTTTCAAAACAGCCTGCCACACCCCCTTCATGTTATTCCGTCGGCCGTACGGCCAATCCGTGTACCGACTAGTTGACCATCATGTTCACAAGGCCGCCCCACTCGCCACCCGCTACCCGCTACCCCCAAACCCCCCTCAGGCCTTACTCGTGAAGCCTGGGAGAGAGGTCTCGCTGACTTTGCGATGGCGCGGAAAACATCTTAAACTGAGGAGCCAGGTTCCGCATCCGCAGCAGCAACAGCAGGAATGGAAAAAACATCGGAAGGACGATGAGGAGTTTGAGTTGGAGAGAGGCGTTAGGGCCTCGTAAAGGCAAAATGAGCTATAGATTGTGATTTGAGTCTTGCGTGAGCCTCCCAACCTAATGGAGGTGAGGGTGAGGCGAGTGTGCCAACGGAGTGGGCAGCAGCGGCAGCAGCAGAGAGGAGAGGGCTCGGCGACATACATGGAGTCGCAGCCGTTTGTGCGTACGTATGCATGTACGTATTTATGTATGTATTGTTACGCATGCATGTATTCGCTACTCGGAAGTTGGGTGAAAACTTGCGGCCTTTGTGACTTACTGCCTCGGTGCGGAGGGCGGCGCGAAGGAGAAGAGGACACTCTCTCTCTCTCTCTCTCTCTCTCTCTCTCACATGTCAGGTCCCCAGGGTAGGTTGTTACCCGGCGGCTGAGGGGTGTCCGCCACTGGTGGGGTGACCTCCCCTCCGCAACCACCACCATCGCGACGTGCGTGCGTGCTACCTGCGTGTATGTATGTATGTAATACTGCTGCGTGAAATTGCGTCTGCGGTGTCGGCGATGTGATGAATCATGGTATGGCTGCTGGCTGTGTTGGTTTTGATTGTAGGGGTAGATGCTGATGCGATGATGCAATGCTACCGGGTAGTAGTAGTAGTAGTGCCTCATCGTTATATTCCTTGTCCGCCATAAAAGTGGATGGTTGTGCTCGATGATGTGCTACGACTAATGCTGTCGCCGCTGCCGCTACACGGGTGCTGTCTTTAATGGTGAGATGGCGATGGTGATGTTGGCGACAAGGTGCAGCTGCACGAGGTGGTATTGAGGTGGGAGTGACCCCTGGGGTTGAGGTATTGAGGTGGGAGCGGCCCATTCAAACCCCCCACTAGGCGTTTGAATGGCCAAGTGACCAATGACCTAATGACCAACGGGCCCTTGTCGCGGGTGGCCCTCATTACCGTTACGGGTTACTCGATGGCATTTACTGGTGGTGGCAAATCAAAGGCATCCTGCTGATGGTGAATGTGGCGGTACGTGTGACGTTGGATAACCCCGTATCCGAATACGCGGCCAATATCGGTCATCTTTCAATCAGTCGGTTCGCGCATAGGACCATACAGGGGTCCCCTCCAGTCCCAGTCGAATTCGTGAAAATTGATTGAGGGCGCACAGCAAAGCATGAAACGGAAACAAACAAACGGCACAACCAAAACAGGCGGCAACCGCAACCGCGGCGAAAATGGGACTTACGACATCACAACATGACACACCAACTCATATATACAAGTTCCTGTGTACCTACCCTCCTCCACCATCATCCTAAGAGAGCCCCACCGTACGGCACTACTGCAAGAGCGGACGGATTTCCTGCTTCAACAAATTGCGTTCTGTGGGTATATATGATTTCGACTACGTACTTGCCACCAGGTCGGGACGGGACCACGTCAGGTCGCCAGCCTTTCCCTTACATCATCAAAGCCATAGGCACCCCTCCTCAACTCTGGCAATTTGGCCGCGGCCGCTCTTGGCCTCCTGCCACCCGCCCAATCACCCAATCGGAAGACTAGAAATCCCCCCCCCCCGCCCTACATGGCGGCGGTGATGGCTGCAGTGATGCCGTTCCCCCCCTCGTTGGAGGTCCCTTCACTGGTGCAACCCCGCCGCCCCCCGGACCGCCACCGCCAACGCCGCCCAGTCCTTGTCAGCGAGCCCGGCGGCCTTGGCGGCCAGCAGGTGGTTGAATGCCACGTCAGCCTGAAACCCAATTGGGGGGGGGAAGGGGGGATGAGGGAGGGCTGAGGCCGGGAGGAGCTCGGGAACAGTCCAATCACGAATGTAAAACCCTAAAACCCTAAAACCATGATCTCCGTAATCCCCACACATAGCGCTGCTGGAATGGCCACCTTCTAGACCACCAAAAGCCCTCCAGCTACCAAGCTTTCCAACTAACTTTCCATTCCCGCACCTCCGCTGCATTGGGGGGTCTTCTGGTGCGATTGCCGTCCAACATGCCACCTAGCCTTTAAGCTGCACCTGCTGTCACATTCATTTATAAAGCAAGGGAATGATGCCCTGCCCCTAAAGGGAACCCGCCTCTCCTCTTTCCCCTCCCCACCCAACCCTCCCTCCGATTCCCACCCACCCCTCTCCCCCCCTAACCCCAAACCCCGACCAACCGACACACCAGCGGTAGCGGCATCTCACTGTCCTCCGCCAGCTTGCGCATCAAATTGACGTCCTGGCGTCGTACAGCCGTACAGCCGCCGTACAAGAAGCGTCAGGGTCAGGGTCGGGTCAAAGGAGGAGAGCGCAGTGCGCAGGTGGTGTCATGTTGTCCGTGGTTGTTTGTGGCGATTATGGTATTTGTGTATAGGTTGGTTGTATGTTGGTTGTCGTACCGGTACGAGCGAAGTCCCGGAGGGTGCGAAAAGGCCGAGGAAGGGGAGGGGGTTGCAAGAAGAGAGGAGGGGAAAACTACGATGCTGATGTTGTCGATAATGACGACGATAAAACATTGATAGTGGTAATGATATAATAGTGATAGAGATAGACGGTGATATTGATAATGATGATAACAATTTCATGGTGACGCAAACCCTACAACAGCAACCCAGACCAATTGTACGAGAAAAGCCGCTGGTCCCCTTTCCAAAACCCCTGTAAAACTCTAAAATCACGAAACCTCCAAAATATAACCTATAAAACCCTAAACCCTTCCCCCCTACACACACACACACACCCCACACACGCACCTTCAGTCCCAACGTTACCGTGAAACCCAGTCCTGCGTCGAAAGCATTGGCAGCGATCCTGGAGCAGTACCCGCTGACGATGGGCACCGGCAATATCTCGTTAATGAAGGCCACGTACTTGTCACTGAGGGGTTGGAAGGGTGTGGGTGTGGGTGTTTTGATTTGACGAGGTGGTTGAGGTTGTGGGGGGAGAATGGGGGATAGGAGGGGGATTAATATTTAAGTGCAAAGATTTGGAAAGAAACGGAGGGGATGGGCGAAGCGGGCGGTATGGGGGGACACGACAACGTCATGTGCCGCCCATGTCAATAGTTTTGTTGAAACCCTAAAACCCGTTTTCATCCCACCCGCCATTTACTCAAGCCTATCCATTCACCCCCGCCAACGGTGTGTAACTAAATGCTCCCAAGTACGACAACGTCCCAACCACCAACCGCTCCTCCATCCTACCCTCATTGCGCCGCCCTCCCAAGTGCCCGTCCTCCCTCCGCACGCACATACATACACACATACATACACATATACACGCACCGCTCAATGCCGTTCTTCTCAGCCAGCGTCATCCCCTCGGATAGCAACTCAATCAGCGAAACTGGGGCGGGTTGGGGCGGTTGGGGGAGGCTGAAAAGGCGGGAGGTGAAATGAATCCCAAACGCATATGTGCGCAAAGAAGCCGGAGATACCCGACTTACATACATACACATACAAGATACTCAGATGCATGTCACACACAGCTCGCCCTAGTGACAGAGGTTCGCCACAATCGCTTGGAGAGTGTGTGTGTGTGTGTGTGTGTGTGAGGGGGTAGGTGTGTGTGTGGCCTTACTGGTCATTGCCTTGCCATCCTTGTTTGGTATGGTGAGACAATTTCGTACATCCGTACACCCGTACTGTTCACGTGGCCACCACAAACACAAACCTGATACGCACATACATACACGCACACATCCGTACACACCCTTAAAAACACATCCGTACACTCACCCAAATGGAAGTTTGCCAGCAGTTTCATCATGTGGGCCTTGTGGGCCTCCCGACCCAGATCGAGAACCTTGCGACCCATAGCACTGCACGTGTACGGCAATGTGGAAAGGTATGTACGGCAGGTACGACAATGCCGTAGACAGTGGCCTAGACGTAGTGCATGTCCTGCGCCTAGTCGGGCTAGTGGCAGCCAAGCCCCTACAGCCCCTACAGTCACGTCATTCCTAGCCAAGGAACTGCCCACATGCGCACTATCACCCACTTCACAGCATTCAAAGTAAGAACGCAGACGGAAAAATAGTCGATAGTCAGCCCCGCATTCATGATGGTAGAAGGGGTAACGGAGGCATGCCGTACAAACCTTAGGTACGGCATGACGAGCTTCTTGGCCTCGTCCGGGCCCGAGCAGAAGATGAGGAGGTTCGCAGCGGCGGCGGCATCCGGCCTGGTGGAGAGGAAAAGGGGTGGGGGGTGAATGAGGGGTTTTCATGGGGTGCGAGTATCTATCTTTTTTGACACGCACCTGACGACGTGTGCGGAAAGGGCCTTATGTGGAATGCAGTGCAGAAGGCAGCGCGCATGGCGCTGAAAAGATAACCTTGCTTTTTTAAATCGCTACCATTCGATTACATATCCACGTGTGTACGGATTTGTCCTTGAGGCATGCACATTTCTACGTCATCCTTGTACGACACCTTACCGTCCGAGAACCGGGCAGGCCACGTAGAGCGCGCCCACCGCTTCCGCGGCGGCGCTCATCATCTTTGTGGTTTCGGGGCTAACCGTACTGCAGTCCACAAGCACGCGCGCCGGCTGGAGGGTTTCCAGCGCGGCGGGGTTCGTGCGGCTTGCGCTCTCTTGCGCGGCGATGATCTGACCCATAACTTGACGGACCGCCGCGTCGTGGGACAGCATTGTGAAGATGACGTTGCAGGTCAGCGCCATGTCGGCCAGGTCAGCCTTGACTTGGAGGCGAAGCAGCGCCGGATCTGATGTAAAGGCCTCTAGCTTTGTGTGATCTCGGTTAAACACCGAAAGCGGCTGCTCCTGGGAGTTGAGGTGCATAGCGAGGCACTTGGCCATGCCTTTGCCCATTGCGCCCAGCCCAACGAAACCCACTTTGGGGATGATTACGTTGGAGTTAGTTTCGTCAGACATCATTTTAGCTTTATTTGATGATTGTGGATGAAGATGATTGGCAAATGTTCTTGTTGGAAGTGTTGTCTCTCGGTTGTGTCTCTGTCCCCGAAACCAACGGCTTTTGTAATCCAACAGGTCCACGCCTTGACAGCTACCATACAATATTCCTAGACATTAAGCTTTGATGGGGTAAAGCCATTACGTTGTACAACGATGGATTTAAAAGGCGGATTACCGGCTGAGGATGACATGGTTACGCTGCGGGCGGCGAATATCGCACTTAAAGCGCAAAACATAAAACTTCAACGAGCAGTAGCATCTCTGCAAGAGCAGCTTGCTGCGCTGAAGTTCGAGCTTTTAGGCCACGGTGGAGCTGTCGGCTCCGGCACCGGAGAGGCGTCGAAGGACGAAAGCGTGAGCCGAATTGCGCTTTCATTTTATCATAATTTCTCAATTCCACGTGGGCCTGTGTTTCACATTCTTGTTTCACATTCTTGCACTCTCTTCTCATCTGCCCTTTTTACCAGCATCGACCTGCCGACCCATCCCATCCCTAAGCTTCCCACTCAAACTTCGCAAGACCCCCGCACTTCAAACCTCTGCATAAACCTCCAGCTCCCTTTTATGTCACTCACTCCTCTCTTTTCCAAAAAAACGCCATCCTCCACGCCCAACACTTTATGGCACGACCTGCCAAGGCGCCTCTCCTCTCCCCTTCCCTTTCCTCTATTCTTTTCAAACGTATCACCGTAATGCCCCCCCAGGGTTTCACCTCCTGGCATTGCGCTTCCCCACCAAACTCCCATCCCCCCCACTCTTGCCCTGGCAGCAGCTTCACTCGTTTGTGGTTCGTCTTTCCCCCCCATCCCCCCCCCAATCCTCACCACCTATCACCAGGCGCCCAACAAGTCCCCTCCACAGCCGCCTCCACCTCGCGCCGCGCCTCGTCACGGCCTCAACCGTACTCAGGCCGAGCGCTACAGCCGCCACCTGCTGCTGCCTTCCTTCGGAGTAGCGGCTCAGGAGCGACTATGTCGCGGCTCGGTGCTGGTGGTGGGTTGCGGGGGACTGGGGTCGCCGGTGGCCATGTACCTGGCGGCGGCGGGAGTGGGTAAGTGCGTGTATGTATGTATGTATGTATGGCTGGCTGGCTGGCGGAAACTACACGTGCTGTGAACGCGTGCTGCCGAGTAATCCATTGCCGTACACATTCCAAGCAGCGAAGTTGCAAAACTGGTCGTGGGGAAGGGGGAGCTCTCACAAGCAGAAGCCAAGTCAGGGGGGGGGTGAGGGGGATGAGGGGGTAATCCTGACGTGGCAGGAAGTGTGACAACTATCTCCCGGGGGCGGGAACACACACACACACACACACGGAGGGGAGACTGGATCACGGTGTGACCTGTGGGGGGGGGCTCCGCTGTCCCGATGGGGGTCCTGGTTGGGGGCTCAAGGGGGGGTTGAGGAGGGGGCAGGGCGGCGGCGGACAAGAGCTTGCATGTCGGCGGGAATGAGGGATGAGGGATGCGGGATGGAGTGTGAGTCAGGGTTTTGGGGACGGTACGGCGGTTTTATGGCGTTTTTTTCCACTTTTCCTGGCCCCTTTGGGAGTAATCGTGGGCCTCCGCGTTCGTACACATGCATTTGGTTGTCCCGCATAAAGCGAGCAGACGTACACGGTGTGCCGTACAGGTCGCCTGGGCCTTGTGGACCATGATACGGTGGACGTCACCAACCTGCACCGCCAGGTCGGTACGTCTGTATGTGCGTATGTACGTGTATATGTATGTACGTTGTTACAGGGTGGTTAAGCTTCACCAGCGGCCCCCTTTCCCGAGGCAGTCCCTGCTCTCCCCTGCGAGAGGGTCACCCTAATCCATTCACCCCATCCGA
Source organism: Volvox carteri f. nagariensis (assembly GCF_000143455.1). Taxonomy (NCBI): domain Eukaryota; kingdom Viridiplantae; phylum Chlorophyta; class Chlorophyceae; order Chlamydomonadales; family Volvocaceae; genus Volvox; species Volvox carteri. Next base: position 484,189 of record NW_003307623.1, read on the forward strand.
CTTCAGAATGTATTCGTTGGGTTCAGCAACTCACTACCAGCATCCAACCAAATCTAATATGTATGTATGTCGTGGGGCGTGTGAGGGTTTGGAAGGTTGCAGAAGACGTTTCCGTCGTGGTTGGCTTCGTACGGAACTCCCCCCCTGCTTTCCCCCTCCTCTTCCCCCCACATACACATACACACACACGCCACTCAGGTCCTCCACGCCACCAGCCGCGTGGGGATACACAAGGCGGTGTCCGGGCGGATCACGTGCGCCGCCATTAACCCGACCATAGAGGTGGGTGGGGGGTTGGGGGGGTTGTTGGGTGTGTGGGTGTATGTGGGGGGAGGAAGTCACTAGCAGTAGCAGTAGCAGCCGTACACGGGCCCGCATGACACCACGTGACCGCGTACGACTCACTAGGGGCCGTTTCGGGCCCCTCTTGAACACGGCAGCAGCAGGCGTTCGCTTCTCTACCTTTCCCACGTATGGTGTCCCCTCCCCCCTCCCCCCCTGGCAGCAGCTTCACTCGTTCGTGGTTCGTCTTTCCCCCCTCCCCCCCTCACCTCACCTCCCCCCTCCCCCTGCCCCTACCCCCTCCCCCAGCTCTCCCCCTCACGCCACGATGACATGCCGATGGTACCGCACCACGGTGCGATCCTCCTTCTGACCCCCCGCAACCCGAACAGCCACCATGTTCGACCACCTGACGTCTGTCCTGTCGTTTTTACTACCGCTACCTTGCACACCTCGTCATCTGTAACAGCATTGCAAAACCCACAACCCCCCCCCAGATTGTGGCCCACACTGCGGGTTTTTCCCCCGCCACCGCCCTGGGGTTAGTGGATGCGTACGACGTGGTGGTGGACGCGTCGGACAACCCTGCCACCCGCTACCTCGTGAGGTGTGTTTGGCGACACGGAGGGGGGGCGGGGCAGGGGAGGGGGGGGAGGGACAGGGGGGGGCCACTCAGGCGATGAAGGGCTGGAGGGAATGCAGCTAACTGTCATGCATACAGTGTACGATATGTGTATTTGACTGGGGGGTGTGGCGTTGCGTGTTGGCGATGTGTGTATTTATTTCTTTTTGACGAAAAGGCTCTTCCCGGGGCTTTCCTACGCACGAACCCGTCGATGCCGCCGCCTCCGCCAATTCAATTACCTGACCTATTTAGAGTAGGGACGTGCAATACGATTTAAGTGAAAGAAATGCTTTGTGATTATTGTTTAGACGATTATGTATGATGCTAAGGAATGTATACGGCATTACTGTACACGGCATTACTGAAAAAATGTAGAGAGAGAAATTAGAAAAGAAAGTTTTCCCGCCTCCCGGAGAATCGGCAGCCCTTGTCAGACCAGCTGCTCCAACCCCATACCTGAAATGCCGTACCCTGCATATGCCGTACAATGTCGTACAGTGATGCCTGTGTGGTGTCCGGCAAGCCACTGGTGTCAGCCGCGGCGGTTGGTACGGATGGACAACTCACAGTGTACAACTATGGAGATGGTACGGAAGAGTACGGGAGAATGGAAAGTTTCTGACGGGGCTTTCTCTCGCCTTACATTATGTGTGTTTGTGTGTGGCATTCGCTTAGCTCCATTGCCCTTCCTCGCCGCACCGTTACGAATGGCGTTGTCGTACATGTCCGTCCCCGCATACCGAACAAAACACATCCAACCCGCGTGTCAATCCCCGTGTAAAACCCCAAACACACCAACACACGTCCCCGCCCCGGTTTGAACACCCCCGGAGCGCCTCAAGACCACAGGATAGAGTGATTTCCCATTGCGCCGTTTTCGCACACACACACGGACTTACCCCCATCCTCCCATCCCCCTCCACACATACACCCACACAAACACAAACACAAACACACACACGCACACGCACAGGTCCTTGCTACCGGTGTTTGTTTCCCGAGTCGCCGGCTCCTGAGAACTGCAGTCGCTGCGGGGAGGCCGGGGTGCTGGGGGTGGTGCCCGGGGTGATGGGCTGCCTGCAGGTGTGTGGGACGGGGGGGAGGGGGGGGAGGGGGGGCGGGGGGAAATACGGGCGGGGGTGTGAACTGGGGGGGGGGTAAGATGGGGGAAAGGATGGCGGCGACTGCTATCCTCGGCGGGATGTGCCCGGGTAGGGTGGGGAAGGGTAGGCGGAGGTGCCACTGATTTGAGTTGGGGGGAAGTACTTTCCATTTTCACCCCCTCCCCCCTCCCCCTCCCATCCCCCTCCCCACCTCCTCCCCCCGCTCCCCCCCGCCGCCTCCCGGAAGGCTCTGGAGGTCATCAAGATTCTAGGTCGCGTGGGTGACGTCAGCTCCAAGAAGTTGACCATTTTTGACGCACTGGCAGGTACGACATGTGTGCCTGTGTGTGCGTATGTATGTATGTATGTTAACCCCAACTCGGTTGCGTTACCCAGAGAAGTGCAACTCGTCCATTGGACCCACAACTTACGTTTACCTAGTTTAACACGAAGAGAGAGCGAGAGACGGAACATAGGGCCTCTTGCAGCTTCAACTGAGGCGCTTCTGTATGTCGCGAAGTTACCCTCGGTGCCGTACATAAGGCCCCGAGGTAAGGGGCCTTATCAACAACTGGTATCGATTCACCGCACAGAAGGTGAGGAGCGCGTTGCACTCTCCTCTCCTTGAGACAGGAGGACATGCGTTAGCGAGAGCTTCACGGAGTGTGTGCAAACACCCGTACCAATCACATGTACGGATGGCGTAGGCGTAAAACCCCTCGCTGCCTCCCATCCCCACACTCCCCCACACTCCCCCACGCTCCCCCACACTCCCCCACACTCCCTCACACCTACTTTCCCACACAGGTCGCTTCACAACAGTGCGGCTCCGGAACCGTAACCCGGCGTGTGTCGCCTGCGGCACCTCCCCCGCCATCACCCGCGGCAGCCTGCCGTCGTACGACTACGTGGCCTTCACCGGTCAGCCGCCGGACGACGGACCGCCCGAGGACGTCAGGCTCATTGACCCACGGGTCAGATTGGAGCCGCACCAGGTCGCCGAAATCCTCACCCGTCTCCAACAGGAGGAGCAACGACCAGATACGCAGCAGCAGGAGGAGGGGGAGGAGGGGGAGGGGGAGGGGGAGGGGGACGCAGCGGCGGAGGCAGAGGTGGTTGGAGACGAAGCCCAGCAGCAGCAGCAGCAGCAGCAGCAGCAGCGGAGGCGGACGACGGCGACGACGGTGTTCCTGGATGTGCGGCCTAAGACGCAGTACGACGTCATGGCGCTGCCAGGCGTCGTACATGTGCCGTACGAGCGCTTCGAGGAGCGATTACCGGAGGTGTTGGCGTTGATCGCGGGTACGGCAAGGTCCATGACGCCCCCCCCACCTCCTCCGCCTCCTCCTCCTTCTGGCTGCACCACCACCAGCACCACCACCAACTTCACCACCGCCACCTCAACTGCTACTGCAGTGACCACATCTGCATCAGGCTGCGGAGCATCTCGATGTCGTACGGACGGCCTCACGGGAATCAGGCGGAGCAGCGGCGGCGGCGGCGGCGGCGGCGGAGGAGGAGGCGGCGTCAGCGGCGGCGGTGACGGTCCCGTGGATGCATTAGCGGCTGATGGTCCACCTGGCGGTGGAGGAATGGAGTCAGTGTACGGCGGGGGAGTCGGGGGAGTAGGCGGGGGGTTGGAAGTGGGTGGGGGGTTTGCTCCCGGGGCACGTACCCCGACCCCCCGTGTGGTGGTGTTATGTCGGCGAGGTAACAACTCCCAGCGTGTGGTGGCGAGGCTGGCGGGGGTGCTGGGGGCGGAGGGGGTGACCGACATGCTGGGCGGGTACGCGGCCTGGGCGCGGGAGGTGGACCCGGATATGCCGCTGCTGTAGCGCGAGATGAGCCGCGAAAGGCGGCACAGAGCGGTTGCAGAGCGAGGTCAGGCAGCTGTAGCAGGAGCTATAATGGTGGTGGTGGTAGTAGTAAGAGCTGTAGCACCGGGTCTACATATCGCTGGATGGGTCCTGGCGACCCAGCAGTGCACAGCAGCCCGGGAGAGCCCAGGGGGGGGGTTGGGGTTGGGCAGGTGTGTTTGCAAAGTCGGACAAGGGAGGGAGGTAAGGGGAAGTTGTACGACGTGAAATGCCAACGAACCAACGGGCGACTTGTTAAGATGGAAAAGGGAGGGAGGGGAAGGAAGGGGAAAGGAGGGAGGGAGGAGGAGAGGGAGGGGGGTTTAAGGGGAGGGAGGGGGGAAAGACGGACTTTAGCGGTGTTGGAGCCTGGGCATGAAAGGTGTGAGACAAAAAGGCCCCGGAGGGGGAGGGGTCCTTTAGGGGGGTTGCGAATGTGGGAAATGCCGTACTGGACCTGACGTAGTCATGGGTTGAAGTGATACTTGAGCTGTTCAGTACGAAGGGCTTGTGGGCTGTACGACACGTGGTAGAGCGGAAGGTGGAAAGCCGCAACGGCCTTGCTATGCTGCGGGTTAGCACACAGACACACACACACACACACACACACACACACACACACACACACACACACAGACATACACACACAGAGACGCACACACAGACATACACAGACATACACACACACATCAAGCATCGCAGATGCCATTTGCATTCATTTACATGGGAGTGCCAGTTCTCCGCTCTCTGGTTGACGGGGCAGTGTTGCGAGGGGAGGTAAAGGGCTGTGGCTTTCCGGCATGGGGAAATTAGCCTTTTGCAGGTTATGCCCCTGGAAAGCCTATTTAGGCCTCTCCCAGCCACCACACGTTTGCATACCCTGCGGATCGCGTAATGCAGAAAACGGACCGCAGCAAAGCCAAACCAGCTACGACCTACTTGAGGCAGGAACGCAGCCGCCTGCCTGCGAATTTTCCTGTCAAGAGGAATAGGACCGGTCCCGAAGGTGAAGTGGGCTGTCTGGCGACCTCTGATCCCAGTTGCATTGATGAACGTTCCTGCGTACGGTAGAGTATAGGGCTACCGCTCCGAAATCACGCGTTTCTGCACCTTGAAGAAACGTTTGGGTAAAATTTACTTGTGAGGGCCAAGTAAAGATCAACTCAGTGCAATAAATCTGGTAACAAGAAGGAACAGCTACCCGCTTTGTTATCGACGTGCAGCTACGCAACGCTTAACCGGCCTGCGTAGGTAAACGTCCGCTGGTTCTGGAATTTCATGTTGATTGCTCGTGATGCCGAGATGTTTCATAGAAAATATCTTGTATAAAGTTCGTTTTGTAAGCTTCAGTTGGCGATGACCACTTTAGCTGCACTATAGTTTTGCTGTATACCGTATGACTCCTAACAGAAAGGAGAAAGGTTCCAAGCATGGACAATTTGCAACGACAGATTGATTATGTCAGTCAGGCGTTGCCTTGCAATGCGACACTTGAGCATGTCTCGTCGCAAATGCGGATCTGCCATTTAGCTATACCATGGTGTTCGCGACATCTCCACTGGCAGGTGCGGAGGCTTTGTAGCATTCTGCTTATCACGCCTAATCTGCTGGGCTTCCCATCGGATCACCATCGGCGCTTCCTAGTTTTACGTCGCCGGGCCCGGGCCCTGTTCAGCTGTCCGTACCGTCTGATATGTGAATCCCTTGAAATCTGCATAAATTGCCTAAGCGGAGCCTGCGAGCAAGCTGCAAGTTTTGCCCAATAAGCCAACTCCTTTAGGAAAGCCCGCGTTACTCCTCTCCTCCTCCTCACCCCCTCGGACCTCCCCCGCCACTCCCTCTCGCCGCAATCCCCTGACCCTGCCACATAAACACACAGGCACACACACAGACACACACAGACACACACACAGGCACGCGCACACAAATGTCGCACCGTCGGCATTTCCCTCATCGCCGCTCAGGTCCCTAAAACACCTCGCGCAGGTCCTCTTTCCCCGGCCTTCCCCGCTGGGCTCCGCACCACCCGACCTCCTCTTCGACGACGATACCTTCCTGCCACTCTGCGGGCCCCCCCCCCACCTGGCCCCTGACTCCCCCCCGCCGCGATCTCAACCCCACCCGGGAGCAAGCCCCTCCCCATCCTCCGGACCAGCCGCCGCCGCCGCCGCCGCCAGCAGCCGCCTAGCTACCCTTCGGGCCCTGCTCCGTAGCCGGGCTTTCCTTCCACCACCGCCACCACCGCCACCACCGCCACCACCACCATCATTAGCACCGCCTCCGCAGCCTCCGCCTCCGCCGCCGCTACTACACGGCCTATCCGCATCTTCATCACCAGCATCTCAACACCAACAACAGCAATGTCATCATCATCATCACCATCAGCAGCAGCAATTTCAGTTGTTTCAGTTGGTTTCGGAGCTGCTGGCCGCGTACCGTGATCACCAACTCGCCAAGTTGGTAGCTGTTGCATCTGGTGGTGGTGGCGGCAGTTCCCTCCCCAGATTGCAGTTTGAGTTGAGCACTTTGGAGTTGCTGGGGCCAGGAGTACAATTGGACTTGCAACATCAGCAGGTGGTTGGAGGGTGGTTGGGAGTTGGTTGGTTAACGGCCGAGAGGTTGGAATTGGAGTAAGATGAGAACCCTTAAAACCCTTAAAATCAAGTCGTACAATCCCGAAGCAGTGATTGGTCGTTTTGGAGATGAGGATGAGGATGTTGGTTCGCGGGGTGAAGGAGAGGATGTGAGAGGAGCTTGCGGCTGAACCCAACGTCTCCTTAAAATCGTGTGTGTATGTGCGTGTATGTGTATTACGCTCCTCTAAACGCACGTACACACACATACACGCTGTGGCCTTCCGCCTCCTTAAAATCCCCTTACACCCCACCCACCCCCCGATCCCCCCTCTTCCCCCCCAACACACATACACACAGGCCTGCTTCAATCTGCGCCTGGCCCCCCTGGAGCTGCGGCGACTGTTGGAGCTAAGCGAGATGTACGGCATCCGCGTGCCTTCGGCGCCGGTACTTCAACCACCACCGCCACAACAACAACCGCCAACCGCCGGAGAGTTCAGCGCAGCGGGGCCGTCGTCACCTTCCCCCCACCCCCACCCCCACCCCCACCCGTACCACCCCTATCAACATAGTCAGCACCCTGACTCTCAGCCCCAACCCCAGCCCGCCGCCTCAAGGGGGCCGCAACCAGGTGTGCTGCAGTGCTCGGAGGCGGCGTCGTCCCCCCCGCCAACATGGGCGGTAGCAGCTCCCGGTCTCCAGGCCAAGGGCGGCTGTAGCAGCGGTGCCGCCGGCGCCGATGGAGGAGATAGCAGTAGCACTGACGCTGTCACGATATCTGGGTCGACGCTACAGCCACACCAGCAGCAGCAGCAGCAGCAGCTTGGAGGTGGCTTGGTTGTTGTTGGTGGTGACACTGGTGGTGGTGGTGGTGGTGTCCTGACGGACTTTTCGCTGTTGGCCACCTTCCGTCTGCCCGGTCCTGGTGCTGTCTCCGGTGGTTCGGGTGGGGGAGGGGACGTCGGCGACCCCGAACTGACTTTGCAGGTGTGCGGGTGGGGGGTTGTGTGTGGGGTTGGGGGGATGCGGGGGTGGGGTTGGGGGATATGGGGGTGAGGGATTGCATGTGTGTATTGGAGCCGGGGATGCGGAGGGTGAGCGGGGGTTGGGTGGGTGGGAGGTGATTGGGAGGAAAAGTGGGGAGTACGTGGCGGGGGACAGCGGAGGGCGGGACGAGGGGAACTCAAAATGTTGGCAGGTACCATTCGGCCAGAGGTGAAGGTACGGCGGTACGGAGGAAGCCACATGGCTAGCATGCGTTGAAGAGTATGTTGTTAATGTTTTTCTTGTGGGCGTTTAGTCTGAGGTGGGGCCGCCTCATGGTGGGCTCTCCCCACCCCCCGGCGTACGGTGTACGAGCAAATACCCCGCATACACCAACCACACCAGCATCACCGTCCGTCATCATCACCATTTCCAGGCACTGTCAATGCCCTGTCTTTCAGGCAGTGATGGTGGTATGGTTTCCGACACCCCACTTTACCCCCCACTTGTCCCCTCCACCTTAACTTTCCCCACCCACCCCCCC
>NW_003307623.1:492337-495992 GCF_000143455.1 Volvox carteri f. nagariensis
CCCACCCCCAACAGCTTCCCCCGGTGTTGGTAAAGCTCAAGGCACACGAGAGAGGTGATACTGCTGCCGTACACACAGCCGTACACACTGTCTCCGTCGGCGGCACCACCACCACCACCACGACCCCGCCCATGTCCACGGGCAGCGGCAGCGGCAGCGGTGGTACCGGTGCCCCCGCCCCCTCCCCCGGCCCTTCCCCCGCCCTATCATTAGTTCCCCCTTTCCAGCTGCCCCTCTGGTCGCCGCACATGTGTTTGGCCGAGTACGTGCCGCTGGCGGTGGAGAGGCTGCAAGCACAGCTGGACACGCATTGCAGTGTCCTGGCGGTACGGCACCAGGTGAGTGTGTGTGTTCGTGTTTGCTTGTGTGTGTATGTATCTGTGTTTTTCCCTTGCCAGCTCAGCTTTATACCGTTTCCTGCATCATTCCCCGCCTCTTCCCTCCCTCTCATTGTACGGCGTTGGAGTCCGGCAGCTGGTGCGTTAGGTGTGTGTGTCGGCATTGTGTTTTTTGAGGCGGACGTCCCCCTCCAGGGTTTTCCCCTTCCCTGTCCCCCCCCCTCATTTCCTTTCCCCCGCCGGGTGGTTTTACTTGCAGTTGATGACGCAGCTGGGTGAGCTGCTGGGGGGCCTTTTGGAGCTCAATTTGAGGGGGGGTGTCGCCCTGTACGGCATAGCCTGGGAGGGCAACCCTGTGTTAGTGTCTTTGGAGCTTGGCAGCAGCTTCCCTTCCGAGAAGCCACTGGTGGTGCTGCAGTGCGTCAGGTAGAGGCCCGTGTGTGTATGTATATGTATGTGTAGATATATATGTAATGTATGTATGTATCTATCTATGTTTGTTTGTTTGTTTGTTTGTGTATAAAAGGCGGGCTGAGGAAGGCGAGGGGGAAATGCACGGAAACCTGTCATCCTCTGACCCGACCCGTCATAACCCACACACGCACACTAACTCCTCCTTACTTCACCTTATATCATTTCTTTGTTCTTTTCACTCCTCCCCTCCCTCCGTACATTCGTACATTTTAGAGTTCTCCCGGGTGCTGACTCATCGCGGTCGTACCGGGAGTATCCCTGGAGCCCTAGGTGGTCCGCTGGGGAGATGTCGGCCAGGATACACAACTGGTTACAGGTGGGTCGGGGGGGGGAGTGGAATTCGTGTGTGTATGTGTGTGTATGTGTGTGTGTATGTGTGTCAAAGGTAACTACCCTTTCGACCTACCCTCTCTGCAGCCCCTGTCCCCATGCTGGATCACATTACCACCGCTCCTCCACATACAGACATACAGACATACCTGATGGTTTTATTTCCTTCTTCCCGTTCCCGTCTCCGTTCCCCCTGCCTATACATACATACATACACACACAGGACGAGCTACCCGTCTTCTTGCGGGGCAGGGCAGCGCAGCCGCCGTGACACTCGTGTCCAACCGCAAAACCCGAAGTTACCCCTTTCCCCTTCACACAACCTGGAGCTCTGCGCGGTTTCCCCGTGCTTTTGACAACGTAACAAACCGCATTGGGATTACCTGGAAGACAAAGATGTGCTGCTACTGCTGCTAGCAATGTTGCTGCTACTGCTACAGCTACTTAAAAAAGCAGCTAACGGTGCTCTTGGTGTTCTTGGTGTTGGTGTGCGTATGTATGTAGGTTGTTCTGTATGTTGGGAGAGGGGCAGAAATAGTGAGGGGAAGTAGTACGGGAGGTGCACGCAACTGTACGAATTCGTGGTGACGTTGTGAGTTCCTATATGTCGTACTCGACGGGCTCGTCCTAACGAGATGCGTCTGTATGTCAGCTTGCTACTTAGCCGGTGTAATTTAGCTTTCGGTTTTGTGATGTTGTCCCAACCTTTTGGTGTGCTTGTAAACGTATTCATATCATCAAGTGACAGCTTGTTGTCACTCCTGGGGGGGGCGGTTGTATCATGAGATTTCTGACATCCACCGATCGGTGCATTTTCTGTAATGCCGTGATACAGCAGATCACGGATACGAGTACAGCGGTTTGAGGCGCCCTTCAGGTTCCGTCTCCACCCTCTCCCCATCCCCCACCCCGCCCCATCGCCCACCCCACCCCCGGTCGGCAGTTGTTCCCGCCGGGAATCCCCCTGCCTTACAATGGTAACAGTATTATTATTATGATGATGATAATGATGATAATGAATAATGCAGTGAACACTGAGCTGCAAGATAATGGATGACATCGTTCAGAAATGACCTCAATATCGTTCTTACGGGTTGTTGCTGGTGGTTGTGCACATTCACGTCCACTCAGCAAAGTGTGCGCGCGCCTCCCTGTCCCCTGGATGGATGGATGGATGGATGGATGGATGGGAGCAAAAAAGGTCATATTTTTTCCAAAACCGCCGCAGGTGCCGCCCGCTTCAAAATGAAAAACTATCATGTCCGGGAAAAGAACAGCGGAATACCAAAAAGGTAAACCCCGTAGGAATTTTTGGCGTAAAATGGATTTATATTTATTAGTCGCACCAGGTGGTTGGCCACCGCCCGAACAACCGCCCGAGCACGGCAGGCAACCATAAGATGGATAGTGCAGGGCGAGGACGGGCAAAGCTATTAAACGGATAGAGACGGGAGACGGTCCAGGATCGCCTGGGGGCGGCAAAGGGAGGAGGCAAAAGTCGAGGATGCCGTGTGGACCTCCCCGAGCCCTCCTCCTTCACCTTCCCTCACGCGCGTTAGACTGTGTTGTTCTTTATTCGCCAGGAGAACCAGAACCGGACGGACAGACAGACATACTGACTGACACGAAGACGGGACAAGAAAAAACATGCATCCCCAGAAAACGCCCGTCACGTCTGCCGAGTTAAGTTTTCATAAATTTCCACGCTTTATTACATCATCATTTTAGCACCTTCGCTTCTATTACTTAAAGTCATAATAGGACCTCCTCGTACATGCAAACAACACAGGATGCAGCCCTCCCCTCTAGACATGTTTCAGCGCATTTCCCACGCCCTCGCGCTCGCGCTTTTGAGACGAAACAAGCTAAATGCAGGCCAGTCACAGGGCCCTGTATCTTCCCGCTCTCGCTACTTCCAAAGCCCTTTACATACATACATACATACATACATACATACATACATACATACATACATACATACATACATACATACATACATACATACATACATACATACATACATACATACATACATACATACATACATACATACATACATACATACATACATACATACATACATACATACAAGTTAGACCCAGTGCTGTGGAAGGGCGCGGACTTGTGCGGTGTTACCCCCCCGACGGGGGCTATCTCCCCTGGACTAGCCCAGGGAGGGAGAGGCGGAGGAGGGTAGTAGTCTCAGGAGGCTGTTTGGCGTCTTGTGGTGTGAGCTCTTTGCGCTCTTTTTTTGCATGAGGATTTTTGAGCTTGGTGACCTCCCCAGCCCGGGATGACTCGTCGGGCTCCCGGTCGCCCAGGTCCTGGTTGCGAGCTCTCTGAGATGCTCGGTTCGTTCGGTCGGCAGGAAGAGCCCCCCAGTTGCGACTTCGTTTATGTTAGGAGACCAACGGGCATAGATCCCGTCTAGTTGGAGCGCCAAACAAGCGCTGTTGCGTGCCGGCCGTCGTTTCCCGTGCGGCCTGACCCGGGGGCGGAGTGCATGAGACTAA
>NW_003307623.1:496429-497252 GCF_000143455.1 Volvox carteri f. nagariensis
CCAGGCCGGACCCCAATCAGCTGCCCCTCAGCAGGAGTCAATAGGAGGTCTCAAGGTGGTGACCACCGCCACCGCCCTGAACCTGCCAATTGACAACCAGCCATCCCCGCCACAGCCCGACTGGATGAAGAGACTCGGGGAAGCCAAGCGGCGACTGCAGCGGCTCTCCCGCTTCCCGCTATCAGCATTCGGTCGAGCCACAGCGGCATCGGTGTACGGAATGCAGACAGTCACCTGGCACATGGAGCATGGTGGGCCGCCCCCCAACCGTACGCTGGACGAAATAGAACGCCTAACGGCCCGCCTCGTCGACCGGCAGCAGGGCCCAGAAGACCCCGGCCGCCGTTTGACAGGGGTGCCTAAGGATCTCTTGACCGGCCACCCGTCGGCTGGAGGCTTTGGCCTGCTGCCCCTCCAGCAACACATCCAGGCTCGGCATGCGGTATGGGCTGTGCGCTTCATCATAGCGGCCCTCGGGCTATCTAACGCGTCATGTGGGCCAGGGACAGGTGGAGCTGCAGGAACCACAGGTGGTACCGGGGGACACGGGAGGGCAGATGGTAGTCTCCATCCCTGGGTCCGGACGCTCTCCGCCTATATGCTGCTCACCCACCCCGCCTTCCAACCGTGGGCCCTGACGACCGCCAGCCAAGCCGGGCCCCGGCTCGGCGGAAGCGACCTACCCACGGATATCAGCCGGATTGTGGGCGCCCTGNGACACCTACCACCGCTCCGGGATATCGAGACCAGCCCCTTGTCCCCCGGACCGTGGTGCTGGGCAACCGCGTTGTGGGGTAACCCGTTGCTCCCCAATACCGGCGAG
>NW_003307623.1:504395-505221 GCF_000143455.1 Volvox carteri f. nagariensis
ACCCACCACACCAATGCCCACCACCAATCCCTGTTTGAACGCGAGCTAAGCATGGCAGCTGCAACAGCCCACAGCCGGGGCTGGCGAGTAGTGGCCAGCTCGTGGTCTAACTCCATCCACACGGGGGGCGTCCTTACCCTCGTCCGACAAGGCCTAACAGCTACCGTGGAGACCAAGCCTAATAAGCCGAGTGTACAGGGTCGGCTGACGAGCTGCCTGCTTCGCTGGGGAGGACACTGCATTGAGGTCTGCAACATCTATGTCCCCACCGGCACTACTCATAGAGCAGCAGCCCTCAGGCAAGAACTGATCAGCAACATCCTGGCAGCAACGGCCACGCAGGCAGATACAAACAATGACACCACCCTTATATGGGCGGGGGACTTCAACTTTGTCGAAAACCCAGCGCTGGACTCCACAGCGGGGGAGGATGGGCGGAGGGGAGATGGCCCCATAGCAGAAATGCTCCGCACAGCTGGGCCAGCCATGATGGATAGTCACCGTCAGCTTCATCCCCTGCGCCATGACTACACCCACCTCTACCGAGCGCCCCGCCCAGGAGGCTCCCGACTGGATCGCATTTATGTGAATCAAGCCGTGATGCCGTATGTTGCTCGCACGGAGATTATCCAGCACACCCCGTCAGATCACCAGCCGATGGTCCTACACCTGCTGCCTCGCCGGGTTGAACAGAGGGGCCCGGGCATTCGCCGGGTGCGCATGGCCTTTACAGCGCATGAAGACCTGGCCACGAGCCTGGAGGCCTGGATTACCCGACAGTGTGCCGCGGCCCCATCTGTGGAGGACAATCCTGCTGGCCTGATCG
>NW_003307623.1:509952-515149 GCF_000143455.1 Volvox carteri f. nagariensis
AACAGCGCTGTTGCGTGCCGGCCGTCGTTTCCCGTGCGGCCTGACCCGGGGGCGGAGTGCATGAGACTAACCAGCCGTATGCACCCGCCCCTCGCGCTGTGCTTCGGCCCTGGGCCCCCGGCTTTTCAGCCCACAGTGTAATCAACGTCATACATACATACATACATACATACATACATACATACATACATACATACATACATACATACATACATACATACATACATACATACATACATACATACATACATACATACATACATACATACATACATACATACATACATACATACATACATACATACATACATACATACATACATACATACATACATACATACATACATACATACATACATACATATGTCACCACCACCACCACCACTCACCACGGGGACAACCTTATCGCTTCTTTCCCCAGTACCAACGGCCAAGTGACTGCCTCAGCTGACTGCTTTCGGTGTTATGGAGGAGTGGAGAGGAAATGCCCCAACCACCCAAAAGGTGCCCGGGACAAGATGTTCGGTTACCCGGCGGATATCAAGCACCGTGACTGGTGACCGGGCATTCCGTCGCTGGCGTCGAGCCCCCTCTCCCACCACCCTCCCCCTGCTGGGGCCCCCTAAACCCCTAAAACACCAACTCCTTCTGGCCCGACACGGAGGGTACAGAAGGAACAGAAGGAGCGAACCCAAATGTGTGTGTCAGTCGGTCCACCCGCAAGAAAGAAACCAAACAACAATTCCCCCTCCCCCATTGACATCACTGTTATTGTTATTGTTACCATCGCTCTAGTTAATACAGCTACCAGTCCATAAAACCAACCAACCCAACAGGTAAAGCCGCAAACCAAACGCGGCCTTCGAGTGTGTTGTGTGTCTGTGTGTATGTCCTGTGTACGCCAAGCGTGAACCAACACAGCAGCAGCCGCAGCGGTGGCGGCGGCGCCGGCGGCGGCGGCTGTAGCTACCCTAATAAACCGCGAGTGCAAAACCCTTAGTAAATTTAGCAGTCGGAAATGACCCTAAGTGTGTAAGACGGCGCACCAAGGGCGCATGGCGCTTTGGCGTCATGATGATGCGATGCATTGCAATGCGATATGCGCTTCCGTGGCATGCCACCATACCAGTACGGCAGTGTCGTACGAGTAGACTAAGGTTACGCGAACCAGTATCATAACCATTTACGAGAATGATCAGGTACCCACACCACATGGTTACACAGGTAAAACATACATACATACATACATACATACATACATACATACATACATACATACATACATACATACATACATACATACATACATACATACATACATGCATACATACATACATACATGTGTGCTCCCGACCCTTGCGCTGTGTTTCGGCTTCGGCCCCCGGCTCTCGCGGCCCACAGTGTAATCTAAGTCATACATACGTAGATACATACGAATATACATATACGGTGCCAGACACAGCCGATATGCTAAGGCGCGGCTTAGTGTCCGTGGCATGTTTCAAGTTCAATACCAATGGACAGTGGGGCAACCATTCCTCGACAGTAAGCGGGTATTTGCACTCCTTCGTCGACGGACGATGAGGGACCAGGGTCATATGCGAGCCGACCAGTAATGGAGTTGTCCTGGTGGGATATACAGAATGCTGGTCGTTGGTAGTTGGTGCTGAATCAGAAAAAGTCACTGGCTTCACAGAAGCCGCGGCACACATATGGGCGATAAGAAGGACGATGAGGGTGGTGGCGTCCCCCCCCTCATACCCCCGGGGGGAAGGCATCGGGTAGCGGGTCGCAGGGACTACACCGGCAGAGGCGAGTAGCGGCGCCACTCGCATGTCAAGCTGTAAGCCCCCTACTTTAAAACAATCATACATACGTACATACATACATACACACCAATAACTTTGGGTCGTAATATCATCATGCGCAAGTCTTTCTTAGGAGTAGTGATCAAGTTATCAAGAGAAATGCACATAATGCAGGAAGTTCCAGAAACAGATCACACGTATCAAGGTACGACTTACAGATGCAGACCCTGAAAGGTTCCCAGATCGATGCTACCAATGAACGGTGTGAAAATCCATCGACTGCGGGAGAAATTGGATACGTCCCCCCTGTCGTTGGACGGTGATGCGTCTGGAATATAATTATATGTGAGATTTGTGAGCCGTCCAGGACGGGTGGACTTCAAGCCGCCGTTGAACCCGATCGATCCCATTAGATGCAGGTGGTAGGGGTGGTGGGTGCATAACCAGGTGAAAAGTCACTGACTCCTCTAAGAGAAGTCGGCATGGGTGAGAAAGATCCGCATGCTTCTATGATCTCGGGGGGGAAGGGGACTGCCCGGCCCGGCTAGCCGCTACCGGTAAAGCTAAGCCCTCCCACTTCACACACTCACACCAGAACAGAACAAACCAGAGCAAGCCTCCCAACCAGCTTTGAGTTTCGATGACGATGATGCAACCACGCAAAAACCCAACAGCAAAACCAGGAACACACACACACACACATGCATATGCACACACACACACATGCACATGCACACGGACGCATGTGCACTCGAGAACAGCCTCACGCACAAGTGTGTGTTTATATGTAGCTAAAGGTGCACTGTACTCCACCATCGCACACACATAAAACCCATACAAAACCCATACATAATATACAAACACGCATTCACACGCACCCCACCCCACCCCACCCACATTCACACATACGTACATACAAACAGCAAACAATGGCCACATAGAAAAAGCAACACCCGCCCCAGCCCAAGTGCATTTTATCTTTGGAGTGTTAAAGTTTTTTTAGAGTATGTTCACATCGTCAGGGATATTTTGGTTATTTTGGCGTCGTACGGAATAATTCCCTTCCGGCTTTATAAAACACACTCTTCAGCATACATGCTTAATAACACACACCTAGGACAAATGAAAAAGCCCTAGCTTTCCTCGGCCGTAGATGTACGGCGTGTAACGGCCAATGGCATGGCATAGTACGGCACAAGGTTGACAAGGAAAACAACAGCACCAGATCTCGGGAGTGTGTGGATTTGTTAAAACCAGTGAAAGCACTGCTACCGAAAATGTCAGCTGACAACGGTTTTGCTCGTCGTGCTGGATATGCTGAACGGAACAAAATGCGAGCGCGCCGAGCTGGGGCCCCGGTCACTCGATATCCTTAATATGTAGTGTGGATGTCCAAGCCGCGAGATGCGTAGTTAAGTTTTTTTCGTTTTTTTTCAGCCGTCGCCTTTGAATCATCAAATGCGGAGGATTGGTATACCAAAACCATTTTCGAGCTATCCTGGCACGTATACATTACGACATGAGGCACGTACACATTACGACATGAGGCACGTATACATTACGACATGAGGCACGTACACATTACGACATGAGGCACGTACACATTACGACATGAGGCACGTACACATTACGACATGAGGCACGTACACCGGCGGGTTCGCGGCCAACACCTGGATACGCTGAGCCCTCCGCTTTCTTTTAATCATGTCGCCTGACTTCTGTCACAAATGCAAATGCGAATGAAATGGATGTGCGTGCTACTGATACTGCAACTGCTACTGCTACTGCGCTACTAAAAGAATTGTGGTGCAGCATCTCTGCCGCATGTGCGAAGTTGTGGCCGCAACAATGCCGTACAGTACCCTGCAAAAGTCTCGAGACCAAACCCTTGTCAAGGGCCCCTCCATCCGACTGCAAAAGTCACTCACATCAATCACTCCAAAACCCGCCTCTTCTTGCAAAGGTAGGAGTACGGGCATTCGCACGTGATTATCGTATATGACGTACAGAATGCCGTACGTGTCAGAACCCCATTATTTGTGTGCCGTTATCATCATCATGAGGATGGCGGGGACGACGCCCTCATGGCGCGTCGACGTCCTCATCCGTACATGCCGCCAGCAGAGCAGGCGGCATCGCCAGCGACACCGCTACTTCGTCAATGAGCCCGGTGCCGCGCTGCACCTGCTGCGCCTTGCCGCCGCCGCCGCCGCCGCCGCCGCCGCCGCCAATATCCTCCTGCTGCAACAAAGCATCTCCAGGTTGCCCGCGCATCCTTCTTAACTGTAACGCCACCACTGGCTGACCCCGCGGCAACCCCTTGAGCTTAAATTCTCCAAGGTCAACCACCTGTACGGCACGTGGCACCAAGGAGGCCTTACCTGGCGCCGCCGCAAGCACCGCCGCCGCCGCCGGCGCGAGGCAGGCGGCGCCCTGCGGCAAGGCAGGGGTACGGCCTTCGGAATCGTTCAAGATCGGAGGGGCGCACGCCGCCGCCAGGCTCGCCGCAGCCGCCGCCGCAACGGCGGTGCCGACACCGCTGCCGCCAGCACCGCCGCCGCCGCCAACCTCCGACACGTCGGAAATGCTGGCGGCGCCACGGTCACCGCCGCCGCCGCCAGTAGGTAATCTGGAAGCAGCGGCAGCAGCGGCGGCGTCGGAGCCGGGCAATGATGTCGGTACGAGCCACGACGGCGCCAGCTGCAGCGCAGCCGCTGGCGGTGGCGCCGGCGGCGCAGATGGCAACTTGGCGAGTCCGAAGGCGCCGCTGCCGCTGTTCGTCGTACGGTAGACGCTTGCAGGCCCAGTGCCGCAGGCAGCGGCGGCGATGGGGATGCCTGTCGGTCTGTATGTCAGGCTGCTGCCGTTCGTACTGCCTCGGTGCATTAGCGGGGACTGTCCAGTTACCAAAGAGGTACCACGGACCCGTGGGTCCCGGAGCGGCGCTGGACCGGCCAGCGGCGCCAGAGGCGTCAGGCGGCTGCTGCGTGCATCACTTCCCACCTCTATATCAACAGAAGTGGAAGACAGCGGCAGAAGACACAGGCCACCAGAGGACAATGAAGGGGAGATAGGAGGGGAGTTCGTTCGGGGGTGGGGGGTTAACCGTGGGGGCTTTGTGTGTGTGAGGGGGGAAGGATAAAGGGGTTAGGTTCCGCAATGAGGGATGACGGGCAGCAAGTGGGCAGATGGACACCCCCTCGTGTTTGTGTGTGTGTGTATGTGTGTGTATGTGTGTGTATGTGTGTGTATGTGTGTGTATGTGTATGTGTATGTGTGTGTATGTGTATGTGTATGTGTGTGTGTATGTGTATGTGTATGTGTATGTGTATGTGTATGTGTATGTGTATGTGTATGTGTATGTGTATGTGTATGTGTATGTGTATGTG
>NW_003307623.1:515199-529673 GCF_000143455.1 Volvox carteri f. nagariensis
CGGTCGACTCTGAGGATCCCCCTGTGGACCGCAGCCGCCGCAACTGCCGCCATCTGACGCCACTCCCTGAGGATCTCCAGTCCGGCGTTTTTGTCCACGAGGATCTGGGATTCGATTTGTCAGCCAAACAAAACAAAATAATCGAGTCCACGTTCCGGAGGTTGCAGAAGATCAAAGTGAAGGATCAATAGCTGTACAGCATCACACACACACATACACACACACTCTCTCTCCCCCCCGCCCCCACCTGTCCTGCCTTGGCCCCCGCCATCAGTCTTGCTGCCCGGTTGACTATGGCGCCGAAGTAGTCTGCACGTCCCGTGGTGGCGTGAGGAACCACGGATAAGGGGACGCCCGTGAAGATACCCACCTTGGCACGGAAGCCCCTGGGGAGGGGGGGAGGGAGGGAGGCAGGGATGTGCGGGTGGGTGGGATGTGGGGTGTGGGATGTGGGATGTGGGATGTGGGTTGGGGGTTTTGAGAGGTCAGAAGGGGGGGTGATGTGACGTGGTGTGATGTGAGACAAGAGAACCCCACAGACAAGAGAACCCCACCCCGCCAAATCCCACACACAGTGGCACATTGAGACGCGGACAAACCGTGGCTCCGAAACACAGCTTTTCTCCAGCCAATCCCACCTTAAGAGGGCCCGGCCACTGGGGCCCAGAACAACACGACCCGACTCGAACTCATCGAGGAGGTCAGATGGCCAATCAGCCTGCGGCCAGAAAGGGGGCGTTACATGGGCGTTACCTAGGCGTTACGTAAGGGTTACGTGGGCGTTACGTAGGGGTTACGTGGGCGTTACATGGGTGCTGTGTGGGCGTTACGTGGGTGTTACGTGGGCGTTACGTAGGGGTTACGTGGGCGTTACATGGGTGCTGTGTGGGCGTTACGTGGGTGTTACGTGGGCGTTACGTAGGGGTTACGTGGGCGTTACATGGGTGCTGTGTGGGCGTTACGTGGGTGTTACGTGGGCGTTACATGGAAGGCAAACGGAAGCTGGGGAAACCCGGGAGGTGGGAATGGAGAAGATAAATACCCCTTCAGTGCTTTAGCGGATGAGCAACCAGCCACACACCCACACACCAAGTCCGAATGCTACTTGTGTCCGTCATCTGGCCATTCTGTGCTCACTCTGCGTTCTTGCAGTGTGGGTGGTGTTGGCAATTTAGGCGTTACCCTCCCTCCAAACCTTGCACAAATTATCACTCTCGGCATCACACATACATATATACGCACGCACCAGCAGCAGCCACTCTTGCAGCGCCAGCCCGGTCTCCGCCGCAATTCGTGGACCGTTGCACGCTACCATGAACGTGCATTCGTACTCCTGGCACTCGTACACGCCGTACATCTGCAGCAATTCCCGTACAGCGGCGCAAAATACAGCACCGCTGCGCTCTGCGACCTCGAGGTTGGCGTTGGCGACTGCGGAGTAGCCGGCGGGCTGTATGAACATGAGCGACAGCCTCGGGAAGGAGGGCGGCTGGGAGGGAGGGCACGGAAGGAGAGCCTGCGGGACACCAGCAGCAGCAGCAGCAGCAGCCGCAGCAGCAGCCGCAGCAAGAGGGACCATGATATCATACAGAAATGGGCCACGATGGGGCACTTACTGCACGCTAAAATTTTGACTTTCCACGGGGTTTTAGAAACATTGCGCGACATACATACAGCTTGTATGGGTTCTTCGGGTTTGGGGTTCAGCTCGTCGCGCGATTTGTCCCAGCTGTCGTAACCATTATAATATGTGTCTTGGTGCGAGGGAGGAAGATTAATGAAGTCAACAGCCGCTGTTATCACCCATGGGCCTTTTTCGCATCCGAACCAACCAGCCCGCACAGCTACTCGCCCACTTCGCCAACCTCCACCCGTGCTGCAGCAACTCGGCTACCCGGCCACCCGTGCTGCTGCCTTTCACCTCGCCACCCTCGCTCCCTCTCATTACCTGCGCTGCGCCTGGTGCATCAAAGAACCCTGGCGCCAGCTGCGCCTGTGACTTGAGTGGCGGGTGGTAGGCGGCTCGGTGCTTGAGGTGTGCGGGAAGCAGCTGGATCACCTGCAGACGAGTGAGTGAGTGAAGATGTGCGTATGTATGTCAGCATATGCTTATGTATATGACGGTTTAAGGTAGGTAGGAAAAGCGGGGGCAGACAAGTGGAGAAAAAAGAGAGTAACACTGTACCGCGATCGGAACACCAGAAATGGAAACTACTATAGTTTTCCTCCCGTACCTGCACTCCGTCGTACAAATTGCCGTACATCATGTCCAAAGCCGGTACCGCCAAGCTGTGCACACCCATATCAATAACGACCAGCGGATGGTACCCAGCCGCCGCGGCGGCGGCGGCCCCAAGGCCAATGACGCCGCCGCTGCCGTGGCTGTGCCCGTGACCGCCGTGTGCTGCGTGACTGCGGCTGCCGCGGCCGCCCCCGGGCCCGTCCTCTTCCTCGCGCTTGTGCGTCATTGAGTACCTTGGGTAGCTGAATGTCCGTGGAGGGCTGCTGTTGCTGCTGTCGTCCTGCGCTCGGGCCCCATCGTCCAGATCCGTTATTGATGAGGCCTTGAGGCTACCCGGGTGCAGCACCTGGCGGTGCGAGCTGCTCTGCCTATGTGCCAAGCTGCGGACGGTACGAAAAGATCGAGGAGGACAGAAGCGTGAAGAGAAGAGAAGGGCAGGAAAGCTAAGAAAAGGAATGCAAGGTAAGATACGAAGAAGACGAAGAAGACGAAGATAATGGAACGAAAGCAATGTTCCCTCCATGGAGTACATATGTGTAATGTGTGGGACAGGGGGCCAATATCTTCACCCTGCGGCCGCTACCCGGCAGACCCTGCCTTCCCCGGTATTTCGGGGCACCCTCATCTGGTCACCCTAGTCAACTTCTCAGTGGATCGCTCAGGTTCAGCACCCACCACCGGCATCCAACGGAATCTGCCGGGTCGAAGGCGGCGCAACTCCATACCTAGTCAGCTCACAGGTTAACTTATCCCAGGGCACCACCGTCCATCGACTAGGGACCTTCCACCACCCTGGCAGGTCTCGATCCCGGAACCTCCGGGGGCATTGGTGCGTGCACTACCAGTAGTGCCTAAAGTATGTATGTACGCATATATGTATGTATGTAAGCATGTATTTATGTACAGCATGTACATAATGGCAATAATGGCACGGGGTCAAATACGCTCAGACACAAACTACTCTTCACACACACACACACACACACAAAAAAAAAAAAACCTACAGGAGGCGAGGAGGATAAGAGTGAAGCAGGAGGATAGGGGTTAGGAAAGGGGGGTCAGTCGGAGGACGACAAGGACCTCAAACTTCGGTTGGCCGGGGGGAAGGAGCGGCTCGGCTCATTAAAACTAATACACACCTCAACTCGCATTTTTGCGCATCAGCCAAAATCAAGGAGGAGTAAAGATCACACATACACACATACACACATACACACATACACACATACACACATACACACATAAACACATACACACATACACACATACAAACATACATACACACACGCACCTCCTGATTAGCGCACTTCTGCTCTTCGTCCGCTTAACCATGTGCTTGAACTGTTGTGATGAGCCCCCAGAACCCCCTGGCCTACTGACAACACCGCCGCCACTAACCACATCTCGGCTTTCCCGACCCAGGTTCGTAAGGCGCGGAATCGAGAGTACGCCGAGAAAGCTGCCGCCGCCGCCGCCGCCGCCGCCGCCCCCAGCCGTGGTACCGGTGGCGCCCCCGCTGCTGCTGGCGGCACCTCCACCGCTGCCGGCGGCAGTACCGCCGCTGCTGGTTACTTCACGATCTGTTGGAGCACAGTTTGTGTTGTTGGATTCGGTCATAAGCTCAATTTCCAGCAGATGACTTCCATGCCGCGTGGCCTCGTGGCTTCGGCGCTGGGGAACCCTGGGGCTACTATGCCGAGTCACACGAGGAGCAGCAGCGGTCGAGCGGAGGAGGTGGTGGGCTCGGATGGACGGTGCCGGCGCCGGCGCTGCGGCCGTGGCCCTGGCCGTTTCCGCTGGCAGAGGTGCTGGGGGTGAGCCGGCGGCGTCCGCTTCGGATTCAGGCCGCTCAGGCACTGCGTCGGGTCGCAGAGCTGCGCGGTACATTTGGCAATCAGGGACGAGGTACGGCAGTCACCACAGCTGAACGCAACAACTTAAAATGTTTCATGACACCTTTCGTTCATTACCTTACATGCCCATGCCGACCTCGCTGCCTGACCGTCCGTCCGTCCGTCCGTCAGTCAGCTCATTGCCTTGCCTCACCTAGGGATGCTTCTGAAAATTCCCCATGTTTCTTTTGCCCTGCTCGTGTCACGCATTACCACACATTACTACATATTACTACACATTACTTCACATTACTTCACATTACTTTACATTACTTCACATTACTTCACATTACTACACATTACTACACATTACTACACATTACTATGCATTACTATACATGATTACACATTACTACAGATTACTACACATTACTACACATTACTACACATTACTACACATTACTGCAATTACCAAACAAGCATACACGCCCCTTTCCCTCCTCACTGACAGACCGACAGGCACACGCCTACAGACACCCGCGTCAGCCCTCACCTTTGGAAAGCAACGTCGAGGGCGGCACCTGCCGCGGCGCCGAACGTATTTCACCCCATCCAAGTATTGTGCTTCCTGAGAGCTGCCTGCTGACAGTCTCCTTGGTCTTGGTATTGCTATTAGGCTCTCCAACCTCCAATTGGGGGATATTGTTGGCGGAACATGCCTTCCGCGCCATGGGCTCTTCGAGCTGGGACTCGGGATCGAACGGCACATCCTCACGCTCCAGGGGATCGTCCTGACGGATTTTGAACACACAACTTAATATAATCAGTACCGGATGGCTGGATGAGAAATAGTGAATAACTAAATAAAAATAAATTTTGAATGCAACACAATATAATAACAATAATGATTAAGACATGAGTAAGTAAAGACATGATCATAAATAATGGATGATCATTATGGTAATGATGGTAATGTTGTCTGTATTAATGACGAGGAGCCTACGGGGTGTCGCGCCAAGCCTGCCGTCTGCGCGGAGCTCATCACCACAGTGCTCTGTAACCCCCCTCTCACCATTATTGCCTCATCGAGTTTTTTCAACGGCGACTCTATACCTCTCTCCTCAACACTCTTCCCTCTTCGATCCCATCCCATCCCATCCCATCCCATCCCACAACACAAAACAACACAACAGAAACATACAAAAACCCTAAAGGCACAGCACGCACCTCCGCCAAATCTTTTGCCTGCTTTGCGGCGTGGTTGGCAAGCGACGTGATGCCGCCCTCGCGCCCCAGCATCTCACGCAGCGCTAGAACTTTGGGATTGCCAAGTGGGCCTCCCAGCAGCGCTAGCTTGTGGGAGTGCTGGCTGAGGTGCTGATGCTGGAGAGTGTGCAGAGGTGATTGTGTGCTGTGTGTGTGAGCAGCGGCGGCAGCTGCTGCTGCTGCTGCTGCTGCGGCGGCGGCGGCGGCTGAGGCATTTGAGATAGTCGGCGCTTGCCCGGGCGGGCCAAGCAGCTGCAGCGCACCTGGTAACGTGACAATGGTGATGACGACATGGCGGAAGGAGGCGGTGCGGGAAATGTAACCCGGTAGTGCCCCCCATGCGTGAGGGGTAAAGTGCGGGGTTGCAGCATTGCGTGTATGTATGCACGTATGTACATATGTATGGTCAGCGCGGCTAAAGGGTTGAAGTAAATGTACGGAAAGACTGGCCCCCCCTTCAGCCCCCTTTCCTCACCCCGTGTGTAAATATGACGAGACAAAAGGCAACTGGCAAAGCAACAGACAGACAGACAGACAGACAGACAGACAGACAGACAGACAGACAGACAGGCAGGCAGTCAGATAGTCTTAAGCAGTGAACGCGCTGACACGGAGGCCAAAGGCGAAGCCTGGATGCCCAGGGATCGGCGGCGGCGCTCCATACTGTGTACGGCAGGCATGAGGGCACCCTCCCGACACCCGCCTAGTACTAATCGTTTGGATGATAAGGTGATCAACCGACCTAAAAGACCAACGGTGCTGGGTATAGTCTGATAGGCCGTATCTCCCTGCCAGTTCGACGGCGTCGTAAGGCCCTCGTCGCCGGATACACTGTAGTACGCCGCTGCAGTTGGCATCATGGACGGCAGTAGCACGCCGCCGCCACCATCATCTACCGGCCGTACCGCATGGCTCGGGACGTAGGTAGCGGCGGCGGCGGCCGCCGCCGCGTTAGAACCGTTGGCGGCGGCAGCCGCCGCCACTGCCGCCGCCAACGGAGACTGCAGTACAGCCAACGAGCTCGACGACGTCGCCGCGCCATGTCCCGCTGGTGCCATCGGTATGAGCCCGTGTCCAAGCCCTGACGGACCTCCCCCTGTCGTACCTGCGGCCTGGCACAGGAACTGCGTGGAGGCTGCAGAGCCGGGCCGCCGGTTACGCTCACCGCCTCCGCCGCCGCCGCCGCCGCCGCCGCCGCCACTGGCTGCGGCAGCTAGCCACTCCGAGGCGAGGGAGTACCGCTCCAGGGGAGCCAACCCCACGCCGCCGGGGCGCACATGATGTGAAGGAGGCAAGGGCGGCAGGCCCCAGATGCCCGTGCCGCCGCTACGTAAGTTCGTGGCCGCCACGCCAGCACCTGCCGTACCGGCGGTGGGTCGGCCAGCGGCGGTGGCGGCGGCTTCATGGCTGGTCCCTTCCTCTGCGGATCGCGCCTCGTAAGAACCGGGGCTGGCAGGGGAACCGCAGCTGGTGTAATTAAGGGTGGCGTGAGGTACTGTACGGTACCGTACGGACGGTAACGGCAGCGGCTGCGTTGAAGCTGGGTCCTGTTGCCCCGCCGGCGGCGCGAGGTTGTTGTGAAGCGCTGCGGCGGACATGGGCACCGCCAGTGCAGCGTTGAGACCTGTACGACCGCGGTGGTGGGGAGTGTCATCCGCTGAAGATAGGCACAAGCGGGAGGGGTTTAGAGTTCTAGGGTTTCAGGACGGGGCCCCACATAAGCGCCCCACCACCTACCCACTGCTGCCTGATCCCCAAGCAATTTTGGGGAGAGGGCGACCGGCGGTGATACTTCCGGAGCAGCCGCCGCCGTCGCCGTCGCGGTCGTCGTTGCCGTCGCCGCCACCGACGACGGGGTCGGCCCTGCATCCACTGCCGTCGACGTACTCGCCAGCCTGTGCCGCTCCTGGGTTGCCGTACCTCCTCCTGCCGAACCACCGCTTCCGCTATGCCCGGGATTGCAAAGGCTACGCCGCCGCAGCGGCGGCGACTCCTCGTACGGCAGCAATGCACTAATCGTCTCCGCCACGTGAACCGTCGGACGATGCGATGCCGTACTAGCCCCTACTGTCCAGAAGTCGCCGCTGGGTGCGAACTCGACGGCAAATGGAGCCGCCATGACGGAGGCACGACCTCCGTTAGAGATGTTGCGCAGGCGGCCACCAGGCGCCGTGAAATGCTGCAGCGGCAGTGGCTGCGGCGGCGGCGGCGCCGCCGCGGCCGGCCCGATGCCTTTCGGCCGATGCGGCCCCGTCCCTGTGCTGGAAAATGCGAAGGAAAACTCGACCGGTCCTGCAGATCCGACAGCAGGCCCCAGGCCACACGCCGCCATCACCGCTGGAGGCCCAGCGGCGCCGCCGCCGTCGCTGCCGCCGCCTCCGAGGCTGTTGGTCCTGTTGACCGCCGCGGCCCCGACTTGCGCTTTCCCTTGTGTCCCTGCAGCGTCCTTGAGGGGGTTCCGTCGGTGGATTGCCGCCGCCGTCCAGGATGCCGCGGAGCGCTGTACGGCACGGATCTTTCGGCTAAGAGGAGCTGACGGTGGCACGGACATAGGGGACAGCATCGATGTTGGGGGGCCGCCGCCGCCACCGCCGCCGCCACCGCCGCCGCCCTCCCTGGGGCGTGCAACCAGGCCGCCGTCCCCACCGCGACCACCGCCATCACTGCCGCCGTCAAAGCCATCCTCGCTGCTCGCGCTGATCACTGGCAGCGGATTGCCGCCGCCGCCGCCAGGGGAAAGGTGCAACAGAGTTGTGGGTTCGATGGGCAGTCTGCCAACGACGGCGGCGGCGGCAGCAGTGGCAGCGGCAGTGGCAGCGGCAGTGGCGGCGGCGGCAAGAGAAGCCCGTGGCGACATAGCCGATCCCGCCGCGGCGCCGCCATCACCGCCGTCACCGCCGCCACTCCGGCTCTGATCCGATCCTGGATCTTCACAAGCAACTAGGGAGTCCGCCTGGACGAGACGTGCCACTCGCTGTTGCGGAGCACTCTGGAAGAACAAATGCAAGCCACGATGTGATCCGCCACCGCCGCCACCGCCGCCACCGCCGCCGCCGCCGCCGGAGGCGGCGCTGTTGTCCTTGGCATACGCCGCAGCGGGGGACTCTGCACCCCCCCCTGCAACGGCTTCCTCCTGCGTCGCCACGGACTCTATTCCGACCTGGGATCCCGTCACCGTCTCCATCGACGGCAGTGTAAAGCGCTGCAGCTCCATAGACAATCGGCCGCTCGCCGCCACCGCAGCGTCCGGATTCTGCAGGATCCAGGATCCAAACGTGCCCGTGTTCATGTTCCCGCCAACAGTAGGCGTACCAGCCAGAAACGCGGATCCGAAACCAAGGGCGGTTGTAATGGCACCGGCGGCGATAGAGCCGCCGACGGCCTGAAGCAAGGGCCTACGGACGCCGCCGCCGCCGCCGCTCCCGCCGCTGCCGCTGCTGCCGCAGACGTCGTCATCGTGGCCCAGAGAATCTGCTGCAGCTAGTACGGAAGAACTAGACGGCCTGTTGGATAGCGCCTGGTTGTCGCCACTTTCACCGCTATTGCGTTCCACGTTCGTACTTCCGACTGACGCCATTTCGCTGTCTTGATTGGGAGGCAGAGGTGGGCCAGATGCTGCTGCACGGTGGAGAAGTGGTGGCGGCGGCGACGTCAGCTGCTGCTGTGGCGGCGGCGGCGGCGGAGTCGGCCCACCTGGCGGCGGCGGAAGGGGAAGAGGAAGCGGCGGCGGCGGTGGTGCATCCCTCAATGCGTAGTAACCCCCTGCACTATAGCCGGGGCTGGAAACCGGCGCAGCGCCGTCAACGTCTGCATGACGGCCGCCGCTGCCGCCGGGGGCTACGGCGGCGGTGGCCACAGCGGGTAGCTGCAACTGCCGCGGCGCCGACGGAGCCTGAACCCGTCCAAGCTCCCCAGCTGGTGACAACTTGTACGATGGCGATGGTACGGCAGCCTTGCCAACTCCCGGCGAGTAGACCTGCAGGCTTCTACTGCCGCTGCTAAAACCTGCCGTACCAGCACCGGCACTCATAGCCGCATCCGCATTGACGCCGTTGCTCGCCGTAATGCCTTCCGACCGGCCGTTCCCGGACCAGCCTCCGTGACCTTCTAAAAGCATTACGTAAAGCATCTCCTCCTCCTCCTCCGTAGTATGGGTGCTATCGCCGGCAGGTATGAGCCGTGGCAGGCCTAGCGTCGCAGATACGGCAGAGCCCCGCGCGGCGTTGCGGCCGCTGAAGACGACCATGGACTGCGAACCGGTGTTGAGCTGTACGGCAGCGGCGGCGGCGGCGGCGACGTCCGTCGCCTCCGCTGCTTGGTGCTGCAAATGTCTAACTGTATGTATGTCCCCAGCTACCTCTCTGGTTATGTCTGCTCCGGCGGCCGTGGCGGCGTCTGCAGAACCGAGCCGCGGTACGGCTGCCACGGCGCCTCCGCTGTCGCCATAGTCGTGCCCGGCAGCAGGCGCCGCGACCACGGCAGCGGCGCCGCCTAAGTCATCGCCGCGGAACAGCCGAGCCCCGTCAAGGACTTCTTCATCGTCGTCACCCCTGTGCACGCCTTCGCACAAAGGCCCAGGGCCCCGTCCTGCAGCGGCAGCTGGCAGCGGTGGCGGGGACGGCACAGTCGTCAGCGGCGGTCGGGCATCCGCTGACAGTTGGGCCCGGCCCGGCGGCGTCGGAGCGCTTCCCCCTGACGCTGATGACGCTGACGTGGACCCCGCCGCTGCCGCCGCCACAGCCGCCGCTGCCGGCGGAGGCGCCGGTGTACTCATGCCCGACCACGGCGGCCATACCGCAGTAGTATCGCCACTGCACAACAATGACGTCTGTTGTGCGCCGCCGCTGCGTACCACGTTTGCCGTACCAGCTGCCGGCGACGCGCGCTCGCCACGCAGCCCCGGCGGCATGCCATGTTGCAGCCCTAAGCTCGGCTCGTAGTCCATACGGGATGGCTGTAGCTGCCCCTCTGGCGCCGCTGCCACCGCCGCCGCCGCCACCTCTGCTGGCCCCGGAAACTCCGCCTGCGGCGCGCTGACCAGCACCTGTCGTCCGCCGACGGTCCGCCATGTGCCGCCAAAGGTGGCGCTGTTTTCCGCTAGATTGCGGTGGGACCCCTGTATCCCCATGCCGTGTAGTGATGTGGACCGCTGCAGCATCATACTGCTGGACTGGGAGCTAACCACCGCCGCGCCGGAAGAACCTTGGAGGTTCAAGAAGGGGGTCGCAGTGTCTGCCGTACAGTTGGGTTTCGGGGCGAATGTATGCAATGAAAAAGCAAAAATAATGAAGATGTTTTTTGAGGAATGTAAGGGGAGACCTGGATAGGTACACTGGGTGAGTGTACAGACACACACATATATACAATATATTTACATTATATATATACATATATATACATACATACATAGATATATAATACATATGCACAGGTAGGAAGGCAAGTAAAAATCATGCGTGCTGTACTGTGCTGTCTGTCGTACGGCAAAGGTCATATGCTCTGCTGTGCCGTCTCACGGCAAAACACATGCTGTGTGCGCTGCGTTTTGTCGTACTGCCGCCTGCGCGGTGTATTGCTGGAGTCCTACTTATCATCCTACACGAACTAAGTTACTGTCGTACAGCTACAGCTCCGCATTGTGCCAGCTGTTTATGTACTTTCGACCCTGACCAGCCATGTTCACCAAAAGGGCCCTATGCGCTTTTATGTGCTAGCTAACACCTAAACGGCAACTTAGGGAGGGGAGGGCAAGGGAGACAACAACATTGCGCCTCCCCCTCCCCCTCCCCCTCCCCCTCCCCCTCCCCCTCCCCCATCACTTCTGCAAATAGCTCCCCCACGTTTCCCCTTACAGCCGCCGCGGCAACCCCCGTACCTCCATGCCCCGCATTGCCCTGCCCCGCCGCTGGGCCCCCCGGGCCACCGCCGCCTCCACCGCCGCCATTATGCCCCGACCGCGAGCCGTTGCTGCACGACATGGTTTGGATGTGGCTAAGCAGGCTGTAGCGAGACGCCATCAGGCTGTTGTTCCAGTCCGAAGCGTTATTGTGACTGCTGGCGGCTGCGGGGGCTCCCGAATTCCGCATCAGGAGCAGCGTCCGCTGATTGTTATGGAAGTGCCACGAAGGCGCCCAGGCCGGCAGTACACCAGTGCACTCCCCCCCCAGTGTCGTACCCGCCGCCAAACCACCTGGTATGGCCATGTCCGCCAGGCGGCGTAGGCGGCTGCTGGCGGCGGTGACGTAGCCGTGGTGATGGTGGGGCGGTGACGGAGTCACCCCCGCCGCCGCTGCAGCGGCGGCGGCGGAGCCGCCACTGCCACCTCCTTGGGAAGCAGCGGCCGCCGCCGCCGCCGCTGCCGCCAATGGCGATATCGCGTCGGCTTGTCCACTTAGCAGCGTTTGTTGTTGCTGATGCTGATGCTGATGCTGTTGTTGTTCTTGTTGATGTTGTTGATGTTGTTGTTGTTGTTGTTGATGTTGTTGATGTTGTTGCATAAGGGTCATCATCATCGGTACGGGCATTATGTAGCCGCTCTGCATGTCCGGAGATGTGCGTTGCGGAGTCGTTCGCACCCCCCCGTGACCGGTCATGTTTTGAACCCCTGCCTGGGAGGGCATCACGAGGCTGGTAGGGCTAGTTCGCGGGAGACTGCCTGAGGTCATCACAGTCTTTACATCGACATGCTGGTGGTGAAGCTGCTGCTGATAAAGTAGTGGTGGCGGCGACGGCGGCGGCGATGGTGACAGCATGGCTCCTTGCTGCGTGTACGGCGATAGCGGCGCCTCCGCCGCGATGGTATTGTTGTTGCCTCCGCCGCCGCCTCCGCTGCCACCGCCGCCGCCGCTTGTGTTGGTGGTGGCGGTGGTGGTTTGGGAGCTCCGCTGGGAACTCTTGTGATGATGATGATGATGTTGATATTGATGTTGCTGGGGCTGTGAAGGGGGCAGCGGCAGCGGCAGCGGCAGCAGGTGCGGTTGCTGCGCACATGAAGGCGGTCTTTGCTGGCTTTGCTGTTGTTGATGGTGGTGGTGGTGGTGCTGCTGCTGCGGTTGCTGCTGCTGCTGCTGCGGCGGCGGCGGCGGCGACGGTGGCGGCAGCAGCGGCATCAGTGGCGGTGTTGGTCGTACGACATCCGGGTCGCTACCTCTCTCCGGTGGAAATGGATTCAATGAGGGCTTCAAAGAGACGCCCAGTGGGTGCGCCATGGCACCACCTCCCATTATTGTCGTATCGTGTCGTACAACATCTGCGACGTCACAATTGCATCCGAACGGGGGGCCCTTAGGGAGTTCTTTTCTTTTCGCCACCGCAAGGCACCTGACCTGAGGGGTGCAAGGTACCTGACCTGAGGGGTGCAAGGTACGGGGGCCCCCGACCGCCCCCGGGGTCCCATTGGTCTCGATCCCTTAGCTTGCAATCCGGGCTCAGATCACCAAACCCGTACTGCGCCTCCTGCACCCCCGGGGCTCGTAACCCGCGCGGCCCCACCTCGACAACATCCCGCCTGCATCGACCTACCCGCCAGCTCCTGCACCTCGGCCTCCACAACGTCCAGCTCCTCAATCTTGTTGTGGATGCCCTTGAACGTCATCGGCTCCACGAGAATCTGACCACCCGAACCAAGCTCCGCAATGCCCGTTGCCAGCCGCAGTACGGCACCAGTGTACTGCATACGCCGCGTCACAGGGTGTTCCCGTACAGATGACGGTACACCTGTCGCGATGCCCATCCGCACTGACAATCCCTTGAACAGCACCAACAGCGGAGCAGAGGAGGAAGCTGCGGCACCGCCGGCGCCTCCTGCCGGCGCCGCCGTCGGCGGCGCCGCCGCTACTGGCACCAGCGGCCGCGGCCTGCATAGCGGGTGTTCCAGCAGTAGCGGCGGCCAGTCCAATTTCAGCAGTGCCGACTGCAGTAGCAGCGCCCAACGAACCGCATCCACGGGGTCGTGGAAGGCGACCAGGAAGGCGTCGCCCTCGGTGGTGATCTGAAAGGGATGGATGGGATGCGGGGATGAATGGGTGGGGTTGGACCAGGGCGTTAAGCGAGAGGGCCAAGAGGTCAAACAACAGAAAGACCCATGGGTCATAGAAGAGGGCAACCCATGGGTCAGTGGTATGATACGAAGAACATGTTGAGCGTCCTGTGAGTCACTTTTAATAAAAGTGACCCATGGGTCAGTATGGCGGAAGCGGATACACTATTTAGAAATTCAGTAAGGCTGCTTATGCATCCGCACATAGGCAGCGACGACCCAAAAGAGCAGTGGTGAAAGCGATCCATTGGGTGACCCACGGGTCGGTATGTGTACACCAGCGATTCTGTGGCATCCCAGTAATCCGAAGTCGTATCATTGAGGTGGAAGGTGGAAGTTGAGGTGGTGGGTGAGCAGAACTGGCTATTACGGCCGTATTTCCCCCACCTCAACGGTACACTACCGGCTGCCGGGCTGCCGTGATGGCAGATCTTCGTACCTCATAGCCGCAGCACGTGGCGATGGTGAGGCGCATGAGCCGGTCATGTAGGGCCAGAGCGTAGTTCATGACATCAGGCTGCCACTCCCACAGCTCCGTGCTTCCCTCCACATCTGACACACAAGGTGTGTATATGGCAGATGGCAGGAGATTACGGATGGATTTGCAGTAGCAATTTGGGCAGAGAGTACAAATGGAAGGCAGTAGCAACAATGGCAACAGCAGTAGCAGGAGCTACAGATGAAATGCTGCTGCGCTCCTCGTGTTGGTGGCAGAATTGGATTGGATGTGGGGAAGGTCGGGGGTGGGGGTGGGGAAGGAGGCAGTGTTTTTTTTCAAGTAATATATTACTTTTAAGGAATAAAGAGGCCTTTTTGGCCTTTGGAAATAAGGAACAAAGTGAGGCCGATCCGTACATTTTCATTCCTTCAGCCAAAAACGTCCATTGCTGCCAGATTGCTCCGTAGTGTGCAGAACTTAGTATTATCGATCATAAAATAGATATGAGGGGCCGTAAAAAGGTCAAGCCCGTGAGTCAACGCGGCATAGCAGAATGTATGACCGGTCCTTCCATAGACAAACACGCAAAAGGCAACGACTTGAACGCCGAACAAACACAAAAACAGCAAGATAAGTCTGAAATTTTTCCTGATAAAG